>NC_134703.1:43129004-43429004 GCF_043290135.1 Rhipicephalus microplus
GATTTCCGTGTCATGTTGCACCACCGCGTGATTTCGCTTAACCAACGTTGCTAATACCTTTGTCTCCCCATCAGCACTGCCGAATGACTTATATCCCGACAGTTTGACCAGCCCGTGCGTTTCTTGCACCATTATAACATCCGGGGTGCTGGTGTCTTTAAGATGTTGTTGCAAAATGTATCGTTTTCGATTATATCCTCGACAATTCCATTGCCAAATCGTGTAGCTATTTTTTCTGTCCATGGCGGCGTTACAGGCTCTCTAATCCCTCAGTGGGCACCGAGGTCCTAGCGTACGGTTTAAAAGACGTCTTAACTGGGCCCCCACCACTTGACTGCGATCCCCATATTGCTAGCTTGGCGTCGAAATCAGCCATCATTTGCTGCACTTTCTGCAATATCGTCTTGCCTAGCTCCTCAATTTTGGCCTCTATGTTTGCCTCAAATCTAACTTCTTGTTGTTCGAGCTTAGTTTGCAATTTTCTTTCAATTTGTTCCATTTCGGCTTTCATGGTGTTTGCGAATTCCTCCTGTCTTTCTTGTGGCGTCGCCACTGCTTTTGGTTTCTTTACCACGCTTTTAATCGGAGCGTTCTCTGGTTTACGTTTAACAGGGGTGAGGGCTGCTACCCCTTCCTCCATTGCTGCGCCTTTTTCCTCCATTATAACTTGTGAGGTTTCCTCGTTGCGTGTAACCCCTCCGTTTTTCAGAAAATCATTTTCTTCCCTGAGTTTTCTAATCTCATTCATAAATTCAACATTGTTCTGCCTGATCTGCGCCAATTCGTTCTCTAGCGCCTTAATCCTACATTGGAAAGCAGCCTCTGCCTCCGTGCGTGCCCCGGAAGCTACATCAGCCCAGCTCACCTGGAAGGGTCCCGCGGTGCCACGGACGCCACTCGGTCCTTTTGAGCTTTGGGATCCTCCTCCTTCCTTTGATCGGGGAGACCCGGTATTGCCGGTCTTGGGTCTATACCTCGATCTGGACCTCGATCTGGACCTCGATCTGGATCTCGACATAGATGTGGTGGTAGTAAACGTAGAGCGGTTTTTGTTTTGTGCTTGAAGCTTGGTGAAGGCTTCTGGTCCGGATGCGTCCCGCGTCCGATGTTCCGATCGTTGACCTGAGTCGCCCCATCTTTGCCTGTGAAGTGCTTTCGCTTCCGTCTCGTAGTAAAGTGCTTCTTCTTCCTCCCGTCGGGCTCGTTCCCAGCGGCGTCGTTTCACTAAGTACGGTACCTTAAATCTGGCCTTGCAATGGCGATCTGCCGTCGGGTGGTCTTTGCCACACAGCTGGCACTTCACTTCGCACTCGTGCTCCTGCGGTGGGTTCTCAGTGCCACAGCCTCTGCATATTCTGCTATTCGGGCTCGGGCAGACGTCAGCTCTGTGACCAAGGCGTCCACACTGGTAGAACACGTCTATTTTCTTGCAGTATAATCAGCACTTGACCAGTGCTCTTCCGTAGCTCACATAACTTGGAACGCGATGCCCATCGAAGAGGACGATGACGTTCGTGGTGTTTCCCATCCTCTTGGCCATGAGGACTGTCGGATTTCTCGGGGTTACCAGCATTTCCACGATCTCTCTTGGAGACACGTCCTGCGTTACTCCTCGGATCACCCCTTTAGATGTCTCTTCCGGAGCTGACTCGTACGCATTGGCTTCGAATTCTTTGTCCCCAATCTTCAGTTGAGCGATGGTTCTGTATTTTTCGGCGCGTTCCTCTGATGGTGTGCTGACCACTAGAATGTTCTGTTTATAGTTGGCACATACCGTGTCTTCTTCCCATTCCTTCCTGGGTATTTTAGCGGCGTTGGCGACGCAGCATTCTAGACGATTGATCCCGTAGTCAGTGACCTTGAAGCCGTCACGTGGGCGCACAATTATCTTGTATTCTTCCTTCGGCAGACGGGGCATCCTGCTCGCAGCCGCAACTTGTCTTGCTCTCTGTCCCTTCCTCCACCTATTACTGACCGCATTCTCGCTTGAGAAGTGCGTTTCTTGGTCCTTGGCTTCATGCGTTGTGGTTTCTTTGTTGGCTCGTCCTCTTCTGTTCACAAGGCACCAACCTGCGTCGTTCTCATACTCTTGTTGCGTGATATCTTCGCCATCCACGCTCATCGTAGCCATCCTGTGGCATTAACCCGATAAGACGCCGCCTTGAAGGGGCTCAAGACGCCAGCGTCCGTGGGCTAGGCTAAGCGCATTATGCACAGCAGCAGGAGGCAACGGCGTCGTGCGTTCGTCGGCGTTACAGAAATGTGGTCAATGTGCCGAAAATTAAGCGTCCACCTACTTGAGAGTGGTATCGCGGGGTTCCGTGGAACTTCCACTTTCTTCACTGTAAGAAGGCGTCCGTCAATTCTTCGATTTCACGCTGAGAATCACTGAAAATCTGCGGAGCCGACGCGACATGCGTGTCTGCACTCCGTGGCCCCCTGGCGGTCTGGAATGGAATGAAAAAAAAACTTTATTTCAGTCCTGCAGGACGCGCTTAGCGCGTAGCCGGCGTCTCCCACGTATAGGGACCGACAGGGAGTACCTGGCGGCCGCTTCCTGGGCCTGCTGGACGGCCCATTGCTGGTCGGCGAGAAGTGAGCTACCGAGTAACAAGATGAAAGAAAATAATCAACAAATAGGACAACTCTGTCGGCTCTATGCTGAGGTGATACGCAGCTTTGTTGGTGAGACTACTGCATCGCAGCCAGCCGATGTTGCCAATTGCTTACAAGGCCAATAATAGTTCAATAGAGAGTTTTCAAGTGCAGGCACTGCATATCTGTCTAGGAATACTAAGCTATGCGGCATTTGTGCAATAGCAAAAATTTTTCGCCTGACATGGGAAAAGAATGGGAACACTAGACAAATTTGAACCATTCGAAATAAATTCTTCAAAATGTTGCTCAAAACACTTACACGACCTGCATCAGCTGCTCAGTATTGTCATGAAAAAAATTCTCTTTTAATAAAAAAATTGTGAAAACGGGTTGCGGGACATATGTGAACGTGTGTCACGTGTGATTGCGCGTCATAGTTTCGTCACGTCTTTCTGTTGCAACTATAATCCGAACTATAATAGCTGAGCCATCGTTTTTTTTTCTTTCTGCACATTCACATTCAGCTTACAAAGGAAATGTGGGCATTTAAGCAGGCATTGCAGCCCAGTGGTAAATACCTTAGGCGGTCGATTTATTAGAGCAAAAGAGAGATAAGTAAGCTCTTTTTTATCATAAACATAAAAGTAGACTTAAGGCAGTTTTCAGTAATTTAATCCTTAACGTTTGGTCAGAGACTGCATAAATTTGTTTTTAAGAATGAACAAGACTTCCCAGACGTTGCTGCAGATTTGTTAGAGTCAGGGATTAGAAAACTTTTTAACAACGCACAGCAAGATGGAAACTCGATTACAAGTTTTTTTGACCACCTATTACAGCCTAATGAGTGCTACTTCAGAAAAATCACCAAGGAATATAGTCTGCTCGATGGTGGAGATTTACGCGATGGTAGCATGTATTTTTTTTTCGTTTGCGCCCTTCACACTTATTCCATTGTTTGCGAGCTTTAACGTCACAGGCATACACGATCTGCTGTCTTGAATATGTCTTGCGGCAATAGTTTTATTCTTACTTCTCATTTTCCTAATTATGACTGTTACGAGGTCTCGTGAAACAATATTATGCTCAGAAGCTGAAACACCGATTTAATATTCACAAAGCAATAACCCTGCCAGCAAACAGTTTAGTGAACAAGGAGTGACAGCTTTGGTTAATTATAATTTTGTGACGCCTTAGTTCACTATGCTGCATCGTTTCGGTTTGTGCAGAAACTGATGTTTTATAGGGCAATCACAATATGACTAGCCGAAAAGCTATTTTTTTATTGTGAATACGAAAATACGAAAAGTTGTAACGTATTGCAAAGGTGTTTAATAAAAAGGCTTTGATTTCACTAATGATTCACATATACAAAACGAGTAATGCATTAAACATCTCAGCATAACACCATGTGCGTTCACCATTTGGCTCAGCAACGCAGCCAGCTAAACTTTTGGCGGAAGGAGGGGGGGAGGGAAGTTAACGAATCAAACATTCTCTCTATAGCTTCGACGATGACTTGGCTACAAATTACGGGAAGAAAAATATAAAAAAGCATGATACATAGGGAGTAAAATTTATGACAGAAAGAAAAGAAACAATCGCTGCTAACAGAAAAGCCGACACACCTCCAACTACCAAACTGGATTTGAAAACAATGCTACAGGACTGTGATTTTGTGCGGTGTTTATTCGTGGACTTTGGACGAATCTCGCCTTTCTAACAACTACAATTTATTGATACACCGTGGCGCATCTTCATAGAAACTAAACTTTAAAAAAAATCTGCAGACATACAGAGCAAAGTGAAGTCTACCTTCCAACCTTCCTTTCGTGCGCCCTTTTATTCCCTATGGGGAAACTTTGTCACCTTTCAGAAGAGCATACAGCGTGAGAGTAAAGTGAACAAGTCACAAGTATTGATGGTGAATACCGGTCCTGCGGTACTGTCCGCACTATGCTACCCAAGTCATCCGATGTCTGAACCACAGCCTACCAGCCCGTGAGTGCTAACTCTATTACACGAAGTCGGCAATGGCGCAAATATTCCCGTTTGACTAATGAGACAGCCGCGAGGATTGACGAATAATTTAAGATGCCAGTCAGGCCGAGTGCCCGGTTGCTGACTGAACGAGCAGAAGGGAGCGTTCATTATTAAACAGCGTATGAACACTTTCAGGTGCCGTCACGTCCAGAATGAATTCGAGCAGTCTCTTGGACTATTTAAAGAATGCACGTTAACATGAGATATGGGATATATCTAAAGAAGTGCATCCGTATCGCCAAGCTGTCTTGGCTCCAGAGCATTTCAATAATGTAGTTTCCATCCTGAGTTTGAATTCGCGTACTCAGACTGCACCATAAAACATTATACTGGACTTTACGCCCTACAGGGTTCACTGTAGCAACCGGGTAATGAAGTGGTTATTTTCGGTTGATTAGAGATCTGCTAGCTTGAGCTGTTAGCACTGATGTCAAACCCACGTTCACCGTGTGCGCGGGTTTAGCTCATCAGAGATTCTTCGGGGTCCTAACAATTACACTAGAATTATTCAGCCTTAAAGGAAGATTTCAGCATATGTACACTAGAAGGATACAATTATATATTACCTGTCCCAGAAATAATATCAAGTGTAGATTTACAGCCCTACATAGTGTAACAGACTTGTCTCTAAGATATAGATCTCGCACTGAACTGCACTATTACATATATATTAAGAAATTGCAACCAAGATATGCAATAATGATGGTCAAAGCCAGTGCATATAGCACAGGGCACATTCTTTACATTTGCAATCAACTTCTACTGTATTGTTGATAATTTTCTCCTTGACGGAATGCAGCATGTGGAATTAGAAAATATATTGAAACGCTTTAAGGTTTTTGAAATTCCTAGTGAACAATATATTTGGGGCACTGGCTGCTCTTACCGTAGCTTTACATTTATGGTATAGAGGTGCGCTTGATGTTCGGAGGAATGTGAATGGTGGTGAGACTATAGGCGCCATGCTCGTTTATAACCCGAAAGTATTAAACTAACCAAACTATGTCATCAACATGCGGTCTTCAGCACTTCACGTTCGTACACCCAACAGCTCGTCCACTTTGATTATAACTTGGCTTCGGGGGCAAAGGGGGGCTTCATCCGGACCTCAACAACAGCGCCAGCCTACGACGCGCTATGCGGGGGATAAAGCGCTGCAACCTTCTTTTTTTTGTTGATAGATATGTGGGGTTTAACGTACCAAAACCACTATATGGTTATCAGAGACGCCGTAGTGGAGGGCTGCGGAAATTTGACCACCTGGGTTTCTTTAACGTGCACCCAAATCTGAGCACACCGGCCTACAACATTGCCGCCTCCATCGGAAATGCAGCCGCCGCAGCCGGCATTCGATCCCGCGCCCTGCGGGTCAGCAGCCGAGTACCTTAGCCACTAGACCACCGCGGTGGGGCCCTTTTACTTGTCCCGTGCCCTAATGGTCCGTCAGTACAAATAGTAGAACCCAGTTAAAGAGATGCTACACGCATTTTAAGCATGCGCCTTGCGGATGTGATTGCGGTCATGTCACATGATACTTCGTGAGATTTCGAAAGAAAAATGTGAGGAGGCTTGCGAAACAATATGGTTGCCTACGATCACCTTCGGAATTTCACAGCTCAAGGTGTTGGTGTATTATTATTTCAAAATACCGATGGTTGTCGTGGATAAAAGTTCTGAAGGCCGCGTTGGATTGACGTCACAGCTAGCCTCTAACAGCTCTAAATTCTGGAGGCCGTCTTCTGGTGACCCTCTAACCGGGTACTCGAAAGCCACGCTTGATAGCCGTTAACCTGATAGCACCTCGGCCATGTCTAGAGTGTCTAGAGCATTCGTATAGAGGCCTAATTAATAAATCTATCAATCTGAACGTTCATCACTGTTATGATATCTTTGTTTGTAATAAGGCGGTGTTCGTGCACTGTGTTTTCGCTGGTGACGCTGGTGACGCTAAGAATTGTCCTCAAAGACATACCATGTCGCCACCTACATGATTACGTCACTCATAGCATGCCGGGTTGACTTTGTCTGCTAGAACACCGGCTTTTGCTGTGGACATTGTGCGTTCTTTTTGTTTTGAAGCTCAGTGCTGAAGAAGCGGTAAGACCTGATTATACGGGCAAGAAAACTACGAATCGGTTCCCCCGGTGGCACAGTCGTGTCTAATTTGCATTGTAAAATCGTGACTAAAAACCGGTGCAGCCATGGGAGATGATGCAAGTGGTGTCGCGAAAGCAAAGCTGCCGCTTTCCACAACTACGCATCCTATCTGTGACGTCAAAACGATCGCAGCTCTGGCCTCTCTAGTGGAGGCCCTCGCTGCCAATATCGGCCAACGTCACCAGTCGGCAATTTTCTGAGGGGAAAGCAACCAGGAAACAATGAATCAGAATAAATGCTAATATTGTGATGGCGATGGACTAAAGAAATTCGACGGTAAACGTGTGGTATTTGCTGCTGAAATGGAAGAAATTGTTGAGCCAACCAATAGATTCAGTTTGTTTTGTCAAATGAAAGGAAGGACACGTGCTACCTACACACCGTCTCGTATGCGGTAGAGTTTTATTTGATGCCTCAGTGTTAGTCGCATGTGTTAGAGGCAAGCAGACATGATATCATCAACCATTACTTATAGGGGTAAAGTAGTGCGGAAAATCGGGCAAGTTGATAAAAGTTTGTTATATCCTAACTGCATACTGAGACGCTAAGAAAAGAGCTTTGACAAATAAAGGGCAGTCTAACAGCTGGGTTTATTGAAGGATGAATCAGCCTTTTTAACAGTCTCTGTCTATTTTACAAGTCCTTCTATAAGCAAAAACTTTTTGGGAGGGGTAGGGGGTGGGGCACCACCTTGATTTAAAGCGGGGGCTGGGCAGGCAGATCTGGTCGAGTGACATTCGGTGCCCTCTTTCCCATGCGGAAGAAAATTGGGGAAGGGGGCATGGTCTGCCGCCTCTCCGACGGGCGTTATTAATGAAGCAGCTAGAGTTCATACCTGAAAATATTAAGTGTGAATACACTTAATAAGCGACCCCAAACCATCCACCGCCGTCGGCGGCGTCCGCAGTCTTCTCTCTATCTTTAAAAGAAAGAGGACTTGGCGGGCCGCAGCGCGACGCTCTACCGATCAAGCCACGACGCGACGCTGATATCGGTGTCAGTAACGCGCCTTATACCCCCTCCCCCTTCGCTCGCTCCTCCGCTCTCCTCGCTCGCTGCAGCTGCGCGCGCACCCCTCTCTCTCGCGCCCCCGCCTTCTCTCTCAGTCTCCCGTCGAGAGCGGGTCGTGAGGGGGAGTAAAGTTAAAATCCGTTGGCATTCACCAGTGAGTTAACGTAAACTCCCCCGTGTGATCAAATTGCGATTCCCAGGAACCATTACACCATAAAGGCACCATAGTGTGATTAATAAATATAATAGTGCGAATTAATAAATACCCCTCATAGCATCACCCCGTGTATTCGCACTTAACCATGTTCACCCTCGGGGAAATGCTTGGGAGTTTTTTGTTGAAGCGCACCAAGAAACAGACAGACAGAAGAGGCTGACAAAGACAGCGCTTGCCTATTCTTTCAACCTCGTCTGTCTGTCTGTTTTTCGTTGCGCTTCAACAAACTTTTCAATTATGAACGTAATACAACAGGCCCAACTTGCCATATTGCAGCTATAGTTATCATGGTGACGCAGGAGAGGCTGTAAAACATTTAAAAAGCATGGTAAAACGCGACGTGCATGAGAACAAATCAGCGTGAACATAAGAACAAATGAACGTAAACAAGACAACGTGAGCAACGGAATGAATTTAAGAAAGGTAGGGACATTCACTGGACTACGTTCACTTCGTTATACCCTGCACATGGGAAGCAGGAATGGGGGTGCAAAAGTGAGAGAAAGAGAGAAAGCGATGCACATTGCACCTGACACACACAGTGCTGGGTTTCATTAGTGGAAGCTCATTGCCTTCAAGAATTGTAGAAGGGCTGGTGTGGCTTTCTAGATGAGAACGTCAAAGAACAGTGTAGACTGTGACAAGATAATTACGATGAAACTGCACGTTTCGTGATGCGTCTTACACGCATGACCACTCGCTACAAGAGCACGAATTTGACCCAAAAGTGAAAGTAATTATAACACTGGCCAAAGCGCAGCTCTATAATCAGTTATTGTACTCGTATCTTGAAGACGAACGAAATTTGTTGCATATAAGGCCAAGCTGCCGACGCCTGTACAGTAGTGAGCAAAATGACTGGCCATATCCAGTTCATGTTTAATCTATGATGACTTCTAGTGTACGCATATGAATGTGACGAATTGAATTGCTAGAAATACCTCTCTGATTGAGCATATAGTGTTATTATCCCGTTTCGGCTTACCAACAAAGTTTAGTTGCCATGACCTTTGAAAGGCAATTTTGATGTTCCGTTTCATAAATTCTCAAGACTGGACATACATGGATTCATAGGTTTCGTAGTTAACTTCGGTTCTGTAAACTAAATAAAACAAACAAGAACAGCCAGCCCAAGCACTGAGCAATTTTGCTCCTTCTTTGTTTTTTAATTGGCTTGTTGATAGATTGACTGCTATATCAATTCGATATCGAGTCTTTAGTTTTTATGTGCTTGGTATCACCATTGTCATACATGTGTCATCAATGACACAATTGTGGCTGTCATGAGTGCAGCAGTCGCTGCAACGACAGCAACAACGCTCCCGGGCTTCTTGCAGTGGCAAGAATAGCGATAAGCCGCGAAAGCAATAGTGCGCACCCATCGGATATTGTTGTTTCTTCGGGAACCGCTGAAGGCTGAGCAAGATGGCTACGCGTATACAGGCGCCAGAAGCATTTCATATCCCGCTCTGCGGTGGTTGTCACGTAAAGAAGCCGATGAGCCCGTTCACATGATGTTTTGTTTTTCCTTTTGCTGCGAGTTCTGCGAATTTGTTGGAGACGTTGATTCCTTCTCTCGTCGGTAATGCTGCCCGTCTTGAGGACAGGCGGCTTTGTTTTCTATGTAATTGGTAACCTATTTCATCGTGCGGAAGTAAATCACTGGTCGTTTTAAAATTGTGACACACAAAATGTATCGTATGAAATTTCGCTGCAACAACAAAAAAATAGTACAATGAAGAGACCTAGACATAGGGGGCACAAAGGGCGCAATATTTTCACATCGCGAGCTAACCCGCAAGCGTCCTTTGTAGGATCCGCCCGCCACCAGCGCTTGCATTGCCGTTTACAATTTAGCGTGGCTTGGAGGGCCTCCAGATTCTCGGTACGCAGTGGTGCCGGCACTAGGCCTCCCGGACCTGGTTTTGGTGCTCCGACTGCAGCATCGCACCGGCGAATGCGAGCTCTGTCGTGTTTCCACTGTCAGCGCTCTTCTGAAGTTTTACGCTGTTCGGGAATTCGCAGGATCTGTGGCTTACCCATGTGGAAGCTCTCCATAGAAACTGATGCGCGTGTGCTCGGCGCCACGGCTGCGACGGGAGGAACGTCACCACTCGCAGTGAACCAAATGGCGCGCGTGCTTGAGTATGACGCTGAGAACGACGTAACTGATAGCACAGCCAATGAAGACCACTCGTGACACTGTTGCCGATAGACTTTTTTTCCTCCTAGCCATATACAGCTTTCGCTGTGCAAATTGGCCGCGTATCTATGACATCATCATCATCGTCGTCGTCGTCGTCGTCGTCACCGTTATAATAATCATTATCATCACTATCCTAATTACAACCCCTGCAGGACAAAGAGATGTCGCATGATCCGGCAATCTACCCGGTCTTGCGCTTTTTGCGTCAATGTTTTACCAGCGAACTTTTAAATGTCATCGGCCCACCCTACTTTCTGTCTCTCCCTCGTGCGTTTGGCTTTTTTGAGAATGCAGTAGTGGGAAGTTACCCACTCCGCAGTGCTACACGTTTTCCGTTGAACTGTCATGGCAGCTGTCTTTCCATCCTTCTCCATGATTATCAAACTGGGTATGCGAATCACGATATCGAAAGCACCTTTATAGAAGTGTAAAATGACAAGTAAGTAGACTACGAGAACAGTCGACTCTGCCTAAGACAAATGTTTACGACCCCCCTAATGCGTTCCTTCACTTTTTTCTTTGCTTTACTGGCTTTGTACTTCTTGAGACTTTAGTGTCCCTTAGAGATACAACTTCCTGTATCTCTTGGGTAACCATGAAACGGCACCGCCATCTAGAGTATGTCCCAAATTCACCAGACCATTCCAGGATACTTTGTGGACAACATGAAGCACGTTCTTTTTATCTAGCTTCTTTATCTATAGCTTCTAAATCAGCTTGGCAGAGAAACACCGTGAAAGGGACAACTAAAGAAACATAAGCCAAAAAGCAAGCATTTTGGTGGCTGTCGCGTCGGTGAGAAGTTGCGTCGCGTCGCAGTGTCCCTAAGGTGTACTTTCGGCTCCTGTAGTATCACCGTTTCTGATGGCTGTTCACTAAGTTAATGTCCAGAAATGGCTCAGTCCATTAGATTCTATGTAACGCCATATATAATAGCGTAATGCTTAGTGTCCGAAACATTAAGCGCAACTGAACGAGAGTAATTCGACCGAAAGGGTTAAAACGTTATCTATTGTGCAGAATTTGCAGCACCAAACTAAGCGCATCTACGCCTTCAATACATTGGAACCTAAAGAACACAGGCAAAGAAGCTAAGAGATGTCATCATAGGTGTTATCTCCCGTGTTGTTTTTGTTGATGCTATTGCTGACGCGGAGTGCTTTGTAATTGGTCGACCTTCAACACACATACTCATCGGTTAATTCACATGTTTTTAGCATGACGCAATTCTATGCTTCTTACATCCAATAGTGCATGCTTCAATCGGTATGCCTAAGACAGATGCAAAGGGCTGACGAAGTCAATGGGCCATTTCGCAAACTATGCGTTCCACCGTACGCCACGCACTCAGCGTGTTCCAAGTCGCAAAGTGAGCAACTGCAGTTGGACACGTCACATAACAGCCTTATAATGAATCAGCGCTTCAATCGAGCAAATAAATCTACCCCTTCCGGACAGTAAACTGCATCTGAGGTCCCACGCTGCCGCACTTAATCACTACAAGAGTTTGCAGATAACTGCTTTTCTAGGTACGTTTTCTTTTTCCTCCTAATACACCGTCACTCACCCACCGTCGTAAAGTGTCTCTCGAGTACACTCCTTTGTCTTCCGTGTTTCTTCTGAAAGGCACGTCGCAACTTCTACTGTTAATGATCGTCATCGGCTGTACGAAAGCATCGTTTCAGGGACTCCGAATAACGGGAGCCTCTGGAACGTGGTTTTCCTTTTTCGAGTTTTGTCTAGCGAGTGTTGTCATCCCCCTGACTGCCAACCACTGCTAGTCGCTGACCAGACTAGCCACCTTTATTCATAGCCTGTCTCCTGCCTTTGTCATTGCTTACCTGCAAACTTCGAGCCTGTTTCTGGTGGCGTGAAAAACGATCTCGCCGGTGCACGGAAACGATAAGCTCTATTGCGTTCTCAGCACAGTTTGGTATATAAGGAAAAACATGTGTATGTGTGTGTGTGGGTGGGGCGCCTTTGCCTCTTATAGTTTGTCCAATACTGGGCTCTTGCCGTGCGGCCCACCCATTAAACGAGCTCAAACATAATAAATCATCCTCATCAACAGCAAAAACATCAGAGCTGCTGCGTATGTTTGAGTGCAGCCTTTATGACATGTACAGGACCCTCCACTCATTCGCAAAAGATATAATTGTGGCTCAGTGTGCACTCCGCCACTGTATTTGCACACTGCACTGAGAATACATTGAAATGCGCGATGTTACGCAGACAGATGCTTGTTTACTTGCGGTACGGCTGAGACATGTGCCGAGAACCAAAACTTGTATAACAGTTGAGGAGGTGGTGCCCATAATGCACGACTACGCGTTCTACTCGTGAAGGCGAAGGTTAAGCCTTCCCAAGCTTTTTTTTTGTTGTTGTTGTTCGCAAGTTAATTTTTCGGCATGCATTTGCAAAATGGACCTTGAAAACTTCATACCATGACTCTGCCGCATTGTGAGAACTTCTCTCAAAAACATGCGTCACGTTCGGCCAGTCAAGCTCGGCTCTCCTCATGGCAGTCGCCACCGGATGAAGCATTTCCACAAGCTATGGGTCTAACGCTGTCAGCTCAGTGACACTCAAAAGGACCGTGACACGCCCGCTCTACCTCGCGTTGTCTTCGTCAAATAGCCGACTAACTCGCCCGCGTGTGTCCATCACGCCAATGGCCGTTCCCCTCTCCACCAATCTATCTTTATTTTTCCTTTGAGCCTTTTAAGTAGTGGCTAAGCGAATAAATGTCACGAAGGGGAGAGTCGACGTCACTTACAGGTTCTAGGGAGCCAGAAACGCCGGCGGCCAAATTGAATTTCGTTGCCCACTACTCTGCCGTGGCGTAAACTCTGGGGGAGGCTGAGTGTTGTAACACGCAGGATGTCACGTCCTTGGTGTTGCTTGAGTTGCGTTCCTCGAGTGCCTTTTCGCGAGCCACTCTCTTCATTTAGACATATTCAGAGCGCGCTGGGATGTTACAGTTGCGAATGCTAGACCTCCTACATTGATATGACCTTGAACATTGCCATCACCTTCAAGGCCTCAGGATGTAGAAAGAGACAAGGAGGATATTAGTGGTTTGCAGAGTTTGTTTTTGGTAGTCAAATAGAGGTAACAATTTGTGGCAAGTAATGCTACGTGATTTCATTTAAACGACACTGTCCAATCAAAAGACATTCCTCCATCATGGCTTGAAGTGGCTATGTTTGTTGCGGTTAAGCCTCGAACAAACTCTTTTAAAATTGTGTACTCTAATTTTCCAGTGTCGTTTGCAGCCTAAGATAAAGAGCGTAGTAACAACGAAATGTATGTGGCAATGAAAAATATTGAATAAAGTTCACACACTTATTCGATTCAGCCGCTAACATGCCAATCGTCTGTCACAAAAAGTAATAAGCTTACTCATTTTTTAATATTTATCTGCTATTAAAACAATACAAACTTCCCTAAATGAGCCAATTCACTTTAAAAGTGCTCTGAAGGACCGTTATGTATGCTAAGACTGTGACGTATTTCAAGCAAAGGTACGCCGTTTTAGAATCGGCTTCTCTCTTTTTTCACCCGAGGGAAATTATTTCTTCTATATAGTTCACAAAAACTTTGTTTCTTTAGACGTCAACATTGCCGTCCCGTCATGACTTACAGCTCACGCTATTCCGCACGTCTCCTGTCTCATCTTTTCACATTGTCGTCTCCCTTGCAGTTTTTGTTGTAGTTGTCTATACTAGACACTCTGTGAGGCATATGGTGCGAGGTCATCTGAGTCTTTCGCGCTTCTCTCGTGCCCGCCACAGCCAAAAGAGAGACAAGACGACTTCCCGAGCGATGTTTGTAAAGGCTGCCACTGACGCGCAGAACATGACATATGTAGGGGGCGTGGAATGGGAATGCCTCGTAGCTTGGTTTGTTTCTTCCACCACGCAAATCGCTCACGCTGAAGCGCACAGTGCTGCTGCCAATAGATTTCGCAACCAGGAGTGCTATGCAGGAGAAGCCGAGCTTCTCGGGAAGACGAGTTTGCTCCAAGCGCACTCTCTGGTGGCAATCGCATGAAGGCAGCTGGGACAACTAAATTGCTGTCACAGTTACAAATAGGTCAAATTCTACCCATCGAAATGTTGATGTTTCAACTGTTTTGAAGCCTTTGCTATACAGCAAGCACCCTGTCAGTTCTCATATATTTATAACTGCGTAGGAATTAACGTTATGGAACGGCGTAATTGAAGGGGCTCTGAAACAGCTGTTTTGAGGTCGTCAGTAATCTCAGAACAACTCTTTCAAAACACATCCAATTACACAAGAAACGTCACTTTCTGCACACGTACAAATATATCAGAACTTACAGTGGGCTGTAGCAAAGACTGAAAGACAGTTGAAACATCATCGGTTCAACTTTACTTTTGGAAAGGTTTTTGCCCTGTAACAACTAAATAAAATTTTATAGTTATAGCACGCTGTGATCGATAGAGCTATGGTAGAATATAAAATTTCTACGTATGTTTTTGATGTTGTTTTTTTTCTCACCACATCCACGTTCCGCTCCTACATATCCCAATACATAGTCAATAAACGTGACTTATTACGCCGGCGCTCATAAAATGATTTTGCCATTTCCTGTGTCATCGCCTTTTTTTTAGTTGATGTGATATATAAGGGGATGTTGGCGCACAAATATGGTGCCGGCTACTCCTTAGCAATTAAGTGAAACTTGAACATGTATCTTAAAGTAAAACGCACAAAGCAGTGCATGAAAAATAGAGCACTCGGGCACAGATATGCAAAGATACACTTGTATGCACATATCACCACAAATTGGTAAGAAAATGTTCGAAAGTCAAAGAATGAAGTCTCTGATAATGTCCCTCGTTAATATTTGGTCAAACCAGCTCAAAATATTTGGTCCATTTAGCACAGAACAGCGGAGCACACGCGTGGTCCTTATAAATATGTATTCCGTCGTGTGTACATAATAGTCGACACGTCATTCACTTCAATACGCACATATGATGGGTGTCACGTGATACTGCACATAACAAGTGCATTTGTTATACAAATGAAAGGCCGTTAATTCTTAGTACTTGTCAGCAATTTAGCTGTCTTGCAAGAAACGTGTTAATGCTTTTAAAGCGTGCGGCTGTAAAACGCCAGGCATAGAAGTTTCTTCATGCTAAATGGTCTGCGGTGTAATGACAACAGTTCCGACTTAAGATTGTGTCTCGGCGTGTCATGATGTGGACAGTCTACGAAAAAGTAACATACGTCTTTATCTATTCACATTCACATTCAGGAGTTTCAGCTCTGCCAATTCTGTGCAAAAAATGTTTTGTGTATGCGGTGCCTAGTTTCAATCGGTGAATTGGAGTTTCCATACTTCTATCTAATGCCAGCGTAATTTTGAGTTGGATAAATGGATCGATGTGATATAAATCACAGCTCTTTGTACTGTGGTAAAACCAAGCAGTTTTGCTCATTCTGAAAGTTGTAGTCTTTATAATACTATGCAATTCATTTTTTCGAAATTGGTAAAGAAACCGTAACCTATTTACGATGTGCTTGTTGTGCTGCTTCATCGGCAACTGTGTTTGTAGGAATGTTGCAATGGCCAGGTATCTACTGGAATTTGATCTCATGTTGCGCCTTGTTTGCTTTGGTGAGTTTTTTCAGTGTTTCGAATGTCATACTTTCACTAATTATTATCGTGTTTGTACTGGAGAGTGATCTTAATGTGGCCTGTGAGTCACTGAAAAGCGTTCATTTTCTCGCATCTGCTGCCGAGTTTATAAAGTTTCTAGCATGCAGAACAGCGGAAAGCTCAGCTGTAGTAGATCACGTCATGCGACATAATTTAAATTATTTCTGAATATTGAGCTGTGGTATAATAAATGCCGATGTTGAAGACGTTGTAATACTTGAGCCATCTCTGTAAATATGTATGTACCCTGGATACCGCATGTGTATCTCATCGCCTTTAGATCGCTGCTCCTGAAGTCCCGTTCAAAGCAATATTGCCTGAAAAAAAAAGGTGGAGTTTGAAAATAGAATATTGCTCTTTCCAAGGTAAGTAGTGCGATGCAATGTTGAGGACGAAGAAAACTGGACTAATACAGACAAAGCGCATCTAACAACTGAATTTATTGAATATCTAGTGTTAGTCCGATTTTTTTTCGTGCTTAACTTTGCAGCGCAGCCTTTACCTACAGTGTCTTCCAGTTAGCCCACACAAGCTTTTCTGAATGTAAACAGTGCCTTATCAGAATAACGACTAAAAAACACACATGACTTCTTTCAAAGACCTCTTTCCAAGACCCTAGAACGTGTGAGAGAAAAATGTTTGCGTAAATGATCGTCTCTGGGCCATATTTTTGCATGACGACCTTGCATGCTTCAAAGAACGGAGAAGGCTTCTTAATACAACAGCACTGCAATGATCGATGCTTTCATTCGACGTTAGACACAAACGTACGGAACTTTGTCGCTTCTTCATTGCGAACTCAGCTACGCCTTTGCCAACATGTAGGAACAGCTGAGTGCGTAGATTTTGTTACTAGACGTCGCAAAAGTTTTATGCATCTTTTGGTCAACGGTGTTCATCGCAGGTTTCCTTCCTGACACTCGAGCTCTCGTGGGATGGCTTCGTCTTCTTTTCTCTTCCTTTCCTTGTTCTTAGTTCAATATTTGTTTCTTTGTTTTTACCCGTTTTCCAGGAGCCGTGAGACCGACGTATACGCGTCATTTGTCTTGTTTCCCAATGGTAACAACACTGGATGTTTGCTTCCGCAAGAAAGACGGCAGGACCACAACTATCGGTGACAAAGCAAGTGAGGGGTATATTTTACACGATGAAATCCCAACTCAGTATCGATAAATAGTGTGCAGTGGTAAACGATTTCAACGCAGTAATTGCCACTCGTGATGACTGGCGCTGATAGCGCGACAAACCAGAAACAGACCTTCCGTGTCGGTTTAAACCAACATCACAAGATTCACGACAGAGCCCTCGAGGGAAGAAAAACAGCAACGGCAGGCCGGCTCGGAAAGCGCAATGCCAAAACAGCCAAAACTGGAGGTGCGACATCTCTTTAGCTCCTTGTAAACTCTCCTGGGACTAAGAGAAGTACACTTTGAAGGTTTCCGTTACGCCATAAATCATAATTTTGCACAAGTTGGAAAACGCCCATTACGTCATTATTCGCCATTCTGCGAAGAAGCGAGATACCCGCTGTACATATGTGCAAAGCATTAGAAGCTGTTTATAGATACGGTCGCTGACAACGATGAGTAGCTATGTCTGAACCCTTTTCATTGGATTAGAAGATTTAAACGAACGACTGTTGACTTAACTATAGCATTGCATTACACGCGGTCTAACACTTCTAACACGCTATATTAAATATGTTAACGTGCGGGAGGGATAGAAACAACTCTATTAAGGTCCTGAGGAAATGAAGGATAAGTGTCATTATGAGCTTCCTTGGAAACTAATATAAGTGCACTTCCGAGGTGGCTATTATGATATAAATCAGCATAATTTTTGTGAACAAGCATGAATCCAATATGCCACATTCATCATTTTGCTATATGTCCAGTACCAGCTGTGACACACCTAAAAGAAAGCACGTGCCCTTGGTTGATGCTGTGGCTAAAGACCATCAGGTATTATAGCTGTGTTTTTTTTCTTTTTGTAATAGGTTGTAAGCATTAAACCACCTACTCAGGCCTGTAACCAGATGGGTGCCCTAGCCTCCCTCCTTCACGCTCCGATTTCTGATGAAGATAAATGTTTACTGGAAAAAAAATAGCAAGCATATTTTTTTTTCTGAAATAGCCAAAGCCATCACATTTAATCCTTGAGCGAATCGCGATTTCTGCGCCGTTGCACTATATTATACAATTAATGCACTCTTTTGATGACACATTTCAGCTTCCATGGCGTCTTTCTGCTCGCCACATATTTACTCCTTTTTCGTAATAATCTTTAAATAAGCCTAGAATCATTTTTACTCAGCACAGATCCCGACTTTGTCGCACTCACCGAAACGTGGCTGTCAAGTGACGTCAGGGACTTCGAAATAACGCCACCCAACTATGTAATCTTACGTAAAGACAGAGCTACACGGGGGGGAGGTGTGGCCATCCTAATAAGAAAAGATATCGCCTTCACGGCCCTCCCCGATGTCGATGGGGTGGAAGCAGTTTTTTGTAAAATGCACTTGACTGCCTGTCCAATGGTAATTGGTTGCGTTTATCGGAACCCCTCGTCACACTCGGAAGCCATGCATTCCCTGTATAAATACCTGCACATTCACGCTCTTGCATGTAGGCTTATACTTGTTGGCGATTTTAACCTCCCTGATATCGACTGGCTCACCATGAACCATCAATCATCTTCGTCCGACATTATTATTGATACTATTCTGACATTCAACCTCTCCCAAATTGTTAAAGAGCCCACTCGTGTACAAGGGTGTTCCTCAAATATACTTGACCTAGTTTTTATTAGTGACCACTTTCCTGCAGATGAGGCCATCATTGAGCTAACTGATGGTATATCAGATCACAAGATAGTATTGTGTTCGATTCGCTTGCATGAACGTATCAAGAATTCAAATTCGGTTTTGTCATTTCTTGATTTCAGCAACGCTGATGACACTAGTGTACTGGACCACTTATCATACGAATTTAGCTCATTCGAGCAGCTTGCCGATAATCCGGATGTCGATATCGAAACGTTGTGGCAGAAATTTAAAGAAATTGTTTCGTATTGCGTCTCTCACTATATACCTTCTAAAACAAAGAAAGAAAGACAATTCAATCCATGGATAAACCGCGACATTATTCATGCTAAACGTAAAGTAAAGCGCCTAAGAAAGTATTTCAAACAAACATCGAATCCCATAACTGGTAAAAACCTTGCGGAAGCCATCAGTTCAATGAAGTCTCAAATTAAAGCAGCTAAGAATCACTACTTTTCTTATACTCTACCTAATTTTCTTAATGATGCACCTCAAAAATTCTGGAACTACCTAAATCCAAAAAATAAAAAATATAGTACAATGTCTCCAGAAGAAAGTAGAGACCGAGCTAATTTGTTCAATAACTACTTCCACTCAGTTTTCACTACAGATAACGATATCCCACCGCCTCTCGAAATTCATGGAGTAAACCCCATTGAACCTCCCCGTATAAACGAAGCAGGTATATTTGACCTTTTGCTAAAAACGAAGATCAAGAAACAACCAGGGCCTGATAATATACCTAATGAGTTTCTCACACGTTACGCCGAATGGGTAACTAAATATCTGTTTATTATATTTAACATGTCCCTAACTAAATCTTCACTGCCCAATGACTGGAAAAAAGCACAGGTCATACCAATTCACAAATCGGGTAGTGAAGCTGACGTCGCTAATTATCGCCCGATATCCTTAACAAGCACAATCTGTAAAATATTTGAGCATATTATTCTTAAACATATAACTACTTACCTTGAAAACGAGAACATTTTGACACCATCTCAGCACGGGTTTCGTAAAGGTCTTTCCACCGTTACGCAGCTTACCGAATTAATACATGAATTGTCATCGGCCATTGACCATCAAAAGCAGATCGACCTCATCTCACTCGACTTTTCTAAAGCATTTGACCGGGTTTCGCATCAAAAGCTCATGGAAAAATTGCAGGTGACAATAGGTAAAGGACCAATCACAAACTGGATTAGAGCATATCTAACCAAGCGGACGCAGTTTGTGAAAATAGACCAGCAAACATCGGAGCTAACGGAAGTTACCTCAGGTGTACCACAGGGCGGCGTCCTAGCTCCTATTCTATTTCTGATTTTTATCAACGATTTGCCCCAATCCATCGGGACGAACATAAAGCTTTTCGCAGATGATTGTATTATTTACAAAGAAATTAACTCACCTTCAGATCATATGGTCCTCAGCAATGCCCTATTATCAGTGTCAGATTGGTGCACGAAATGGCAGATGACATTAAACGTAAAAAATTCAGCCTTGTTAAGAATAACCCGTAGACAAAACATTTCAAATTTTGCCTACACTATTGGCGGCACGCAACTAACTTCCCTGAAACAGCATAAGTATCTTGGACTAGTCATTTCTAGTGACCTTAGATGGGAGGCACATGTTAATTACGTTACATCCGCAGCCTTAAAAAGATTATTTTTTCTTAAAAGACGACTACAATTCGCACCACCTCAAACAAAACTCTTAGCCTATAAAACCTTCATTCGACCTACAATAGAATACGCTAACTTAGTCTGGTTCCCGGCCACAAATAACTTAATTAAAAAGCTAGAAAGTGTACAAAGAAAGGCGGTTAGATTTATTTACAACAAATACAGTCTGCTTGATTCACCTACTGAATTAATCGCAAAAGCCGGGTTACTAACATTGCGAAATCGCGCTCAACTCTCACGTTTAAAAATGCTCTTCCAACTCATTCATAAACAGCTAAACATTGACAGCTCTAGGTTCATATCAATTTCGGAAACTAGACAGTCACGCCATAAACATCCATTAACTTTACAGGAATACCGTTTCAACAGCAACTGCTTCAGGTATTCTTTCTTCCCACAGTCAATTAGAGAATGGAATAGATTACCCGGCTGTATAATTAATAGTAAAGATTTGAATACATTTTTGATGTTGCTTAATAATCATATTCGTGCCACCCATAGTTAAATTGATGTTTTTTTTTTGCTCAATTCTTGAGTGCCTTTCGATCATGATAAGTATATCAGTGTCGTACGCATGGAAAAGTCTTTCATGTTTAATAGTGATATTTTCTTGCATGTTATTAATAACCGTCTATTATGTACCAAATCTGTGTTCTAAATGTTTTTCACCACATTGTTTATGCTCCCATATAATCCATGTAATATCGTATAAGATCTGTAGTCATACATTTTCACTTTTTCAATGTAAGTGTATCTATAGTATCTTTTGGTTGCCCTCCTGCAATAGTCCCCATTGGGACTGGCAGTATGTATAAATAAATAAATAAATCTTCTCTTTGTACGCGCTTGCTTTTCTTATTACCAAACTGTGTGCGCGCGCGCGCGCGCGCGTGTGTGTGTGTGTGTGTGTGTGTGTGTGTGTGTGTGTGTGTGTGTGTGTGTGTGTGTGTGTGTGTGTGTGTGTGTGTGTGTGTGCGTGCGTGTGTGTGTTAAGGCGCTGTCAAAATTCTTTCATTTTTATTTTTTCTTTCTGCATTGTTCGCGGTTGGACAGAAGTACTTTTAGCCATACTTTTCTTTTTAGCCCCAATATGCATGATATATGTCTGCACATACTTTTTTTTCATAAAAGAAGGCCAAATTTGCGAAATACATATCAGAGATTTCATAATAAAATTACCGCCATATCCACAACATGAATGATGTTAGAGAAGCTTGCTCGGAGATGCACGGGACGTTTCTAGGCGAGACCATTTCTGCATTAAGGCTTGTTAACGAGCCGGTGCGTAATGTATACGTCTAAAGCAGCGTTGTCGGGTCCGTTCCGTGGCCCGCACTGAACAATGTTGGCCACGTCGATCGGAACGTTCACACCTGCCCCTTCATAACCTAATGGCCGCTTTATGCCGTGATTGAAATGTCTAACGCTCCTAAGTGGCAGAAGTGAAGCTATCAGGCGTTCTACGACGGGGTGGAGAGCAGGCAGGTAAGGTGGCATGGGAGGATATCAGCACCCGTGCGTAACACTCATTGTAGAAACTTGTCAGGTGCTGCCGTGTCTAGAAAGTGACGAGAACAAAGTGGACCTAGCCGCGAAGCTCCTCCACACCCTGCCGACCTGCCTAACGTTGTTTTAACACGATTGTTTATTACTAGGTCAACCATGGTTCCGTGACGTATTTCCGTCATGGATATGACGTCGCAAAACATTACCTAGCAGATTGGGAAAAAAAAACGAGAAGGAAACGTTCTGCAGCTGGGTGTCTAATGTACAAGTAGCCACTACGCCACATAACGACATTGCTCCAATACCTTAACAGTGAGCCATTTATATACACGATGCACCACTAGGAGTCCTCCGAGCTCAGGACCTTCAGCCCGTTTCCGTCATCAGTAGCTAGATGGCACGACGGGTGTGCATTAGGCGCACGCTCTCTAACGGTCGTCGGGCCGCGCCACCGCATGCGTCACTGTGCGCGAGCGTTACCACATGACGTGGCCAAAGTGCGTATAGCGAGCATTTATCTCAGGATTTAGATTTGAGCTCTTGTACCTATTGTGCTTCCAACGTAAGTTTTTTTTTTAAGTTGCAGAAGTTAATGAGAACACGAATGTCATTTCGCTTGCTCCGCAGCCACGTTTACGGAAGGAGCGCGCTGCTGAACACACAAATAAGTACGAATTGTTGGTCGGCACGCCGTTGGTCGGCACGCCATCTAGGGAGCGTTGTTGGAGTAACCGGAGAGGCGACCTTGAACGGCGATCACAGAAGTGTACACGCTGGTAACAGTGGTGTACACGCTGGCAGCCGCCGTACGACAAGCCGCGAGCAAAAGCTTCTAAAATAAAGCCGAAGTGGCAATTTCACAGCTACCATGAACGTCTGGTGAAGTGAACCCATTACAAAAGCAACCTCTGCATGCTGGTCAGCATTCATAGGAGTCGCTGGTGATGAGATCTTAGCTGATTCTAGACCCACAAAAATAATTGATTGATTGATATGTGGGGTTTAACGTCCCAAAACCACTATATGATTATGAGAGACGCCGTAGTGGAGGGCTCCGGAAATTTAGACCACCTGGGGTTCTTTAACGTGCACCCAAATCTGAGCACACGGGCCTACAACATTTCCGCCTCCATCGGAAATGCAGCCGCCGCAGCCGGGATTCGAACCCGCGCCCTGCGGGTCAGCAGCCGAGTACCTTAGCCACTAGACCACCGCGGCGGGGCGTGACCCACAAAAAAACCGTTATCACTATCGGACACCGATAGTGATATAACGGTTCGTGACGCGCCAGTTTCCCAGGGAACCTGCGATCAAAGTAGAGCTCACGTTTCCTGTACGTGCACTGAGCAAGGAAAAAAAGAACGTTAGCGACACCGACTGACCATTACGCGTCAGCTCTTCTGGAAGAGAGGGTTCGGTATATAGAAGCAAACGGATGCTAGCCGCTCCATCAACATTCTGCTTATAAGTTCAGCGGCAGTATTCTTTGGTAGGCATTCTTGTTTTAGATTTTTTTTTAGAAAAAAAAAGAAACGTGAGCTCTACTTTGATCGCAGGTTCCCTGGGAAACTGGCGCGTCACGAACCGTTATATCACTATCGGTGTCCGGTCATGCAAGAAGAGAGCACTCGGCCATCGGATGCCGTGAGAGGAGCAAAGCAACCGACGAAGGCGTTGCCGAAGGTGGCTTGAAGGAGGCAAGGGCACAAGCATCGTTGGGGCACTGCATCGTAGACCTCGAAGAAAACAACGCAGCTTGACGCGAGACAGGGCTTGCTTTATCCGGTCAGGAATTACGATCACTGCGTTCGCAATTCATACTTATCAATGGGTACCTACTTCGACTATCCTTGACGCACGATAGGTAATAGACGGCTGCCATAAGCAGTGATCCTATATGCATAAGGTGCAGCGGCCAGTTACAAATAATTTTAAACCGCAGGCCGTCGCGCAAAGCTTGGTTCCCGGTGAGACTGAGCTTGCTAGAAACTACGCTTCCTGAGAGCACAGAGGCCGCCGATATATATATTCGTAAGACGCTCGGTCGTCTGCACGGTGCTTTCAGTGAGTGTGGTGCACGTAATTGAATCGCGGTTCCACGGGAAGCGGCGGGAACCAATTCATGCGGCTTCTTTCTTACTGCAACTATACAGCGGGTTCGAGAGCAATGGAGAAGCGCAGCAAGTGATGAGGCGAAAAGAAACAAAACATCGAAGGTTTTGCCTTTACTGCGTCAACTGGATTTTTCAATTTGAACTGCTTGCTAAGGTTCAATCTGGAATGTCTATACTTGTTCCGTGGGCAACTACATTTTTTTTGTTCTTAAAATGATAGGTTGACGTACACAGCAGATTGCTGCTTTAGAAGATCCTCGAAGATTCAATTTCATGGTATTGTAAGCTGAAAATTGTTTCTACTTTCTGCGTGCCTTCATGGATTGGAAGGTACAAAGCTGCCGTCAGCATGTGCAGTTTACGAGGCAACGTCGTTAGAACTGCATTTGATGACAGGCACGCTGAATGCATGCGAATCCAGTCGTTGCTTTATTCTGCATCTTTCACTCTTCTCATACGCGTCCTGGAAGAGGAACAAATCATTTCCCCAGAAATGGCTCTGACACGTCACCGTCAGTGATGTCTTGCGTCAACAGTCGGGGACGTGTCTATGATATCATCATTAGTCAGGAGACGTTGCCACCATTGTTACTTCTCCGCCGGAGTAGCCTTACAATGTAGGACACCACAATTACCGCTCTGTTTGGATTTCCCTTTGTTCCGCACCCACTAATATTAAACAGCTTATATTTTATTCAAGTGCGCACACACGTTACCCTGGTGGTGAAAGCACCAAATAAGCAGTATTCTTGCTTACGCAAAATACACGCTTGACGTTTAGCCCTACACTCTGCACATTCTGTGTTGTGAGGCTGTGCAATGTGCAGCGTCTCTTTCTGCACACACACACAAACACACACCCACGCACATGCAAGCGCAGACACACACCCAAACATGCACAAGACATCTAGCATAATCTACAGCATCGCAACTTAAGACCTACAGAATGTATGTGCATCCTGCTTAAGCAATATTAACTGTAACCTGCAGCTTTGGGCAACAGTTTACATCTAACTTACTTGCGTTAGCGCTCCTATAAACTTTATTATGCCTAAAGTTACTCTACGTAAAACAACGCGAAATACGTACGATCACGTAGAAATCGTCGAATAACTATATGCCAAATTTCTGTGTTTTCAGAGAATCACCTCGTCCCACATGCAGCCCCGCCGCGGTGGTCTACTGGCTAACGTACTCGGCTGCTCACCCGCAGATCGCGGAATTGAATCCCGGCTGCGGCAGCTGCATTTCCGATGGAGGCGGAAATGTTGTAGGCCCGTGTGCTCAGATTTCGGGTGCAAGTTAAAGAACCCCAGGTGGTCGAAATTTCCCGAGCCTTCCACTACGGCGTCTCTCATAACCATATGGTGGTTTTGGGACGTTAAACAACACATATCAAGATCGTCTCACACGCAGCATGAACGTTAGGTAACATATATGCACGTTATTCCTTATGTTCTGCTTTACTTGGCTATCAACTTTTTCACCAATTGCCGCCCAGCCAATTGTGCTGTTAAATGACTCATATTGTGCTTCTGATGACTCAGTTTATTTTTCGTTAGAGCTGTGCGAATAAAGAAGTATAGGATGTGACGTGAATTCGAAGAATAAAGTTTCCAAGTCAAACAAAGCGTTTTCTAAATTATTTTTTTATTATTTTTAAATACTTTGAAATCAGCCCATAGATAAAAATATTCCACAGTATGGCTTATCATATTATAATGAATAAAAAATTAAGTTGCCCTTTTGGCTATTTTGGTAAAATTCTGCACAGGTGCTGGTAAGTGGCGTTCTTTAATTACCTCATCAAGAATGGGGGAATGTGTAATTATTATTATTTACGTGATTCGGCTAAAAGTGATATCGACCACACTTTGCACAATATGGACGCTATTTACTCCACCTCTGCTACTCCTTCAACTTCTCTGGATGTCCAAGTGATGTGGGGGACATGGGCGCGTTCTAATCGACTTCCTCATTTGCTGCGCAGGTTTCGCTCTCCAACTCCGCGGTTGTGAATGCATTCTGAAACAGTTGTTGGCGCTGGCATTAGTTACGATGGGTGGGGTCAGCCTTTCCTGCACCCGTATACCACGGATGTTGGACGGCCGCACAGTGTCGGAAACCTGGCAAAGTGACACTACCACGTCGATGCGTGCTGAAAAACCTGGCGAAAAGGAAAATAGTTATTCTACTTGGTAGCCAGTAGACCTCGCAGAAGTGCTTTGTGAGCTGCACGAAAACAGAACTGTGCTGCACGTAGTGACGTTAGAGCCGTGCAGTGCAGTATAGGCACGAAGTCTGGATACCTTGATATCTTGTCGTGTTGCGGGCGACATCGGTGCATTTTGTTTCAAAGCACGTTTTGCGAAAGGAGTCGATCAAGTATGAAACAAAAACCACCTTCCCGGCGTTATCAAACACCACATGGCAGTGACAGATTTAGTGACAATATGACATGTACACGGAACGCGTTCATTTCAAGCTTGGCTAGAGCCTGTTTGCGTTAAATTTGTTCCTATAGGGGAGTGCAACTACGGACGCGACCTATGCATTATTCTCGTAAAAAAAGAAAGATCTTTCACACCCTGACGACAGATCCATCGTGTGTATTGTGCACGCCCGAAATCTGTATATGTGAGCGTTGCAAACAACGCTAGAAAATATTTAGCTGCGCATCGATTGGGAATAGTTTCTAGGAAAAATATCCACACCATGATAGCAGGCTTGCAGGTGTTTTTAAGCAGCTCCGTGTGGACTGAGCTTGTCAATGCCCTTAAGACAGCATTCGATCATGACGTATCTAGAGGTAACATTAAAACCAGCAAAAACGGATCACTGAAAAAAAAATTTCTGGCAGAACGATTTGCAGTTTCTTTTAGGATTCACAGAACATACTTTTTTTTCCTGCTTACATTCAAGCTCGTGACATGCCATAGTTTTAGGAAAAGTTAAGGCATTACGCACACATGCATTTTAACAGCAACACTGCTTAAACTAGAAGTAATTTGAGTTGCCTATAAAACAAAATCCAGCATATCCCCCGTACCTTGAGAATCAACGTAATGCGAAGCATGCAGTAGGAAGGTGATCGTGTATCAATTATTTTATTGAGCGGGACTTCATGAAATCACGCAAAATATATGTACCAGTGTTGCACGCTCCGACATATGTTGAACAAAGGCAGATGTTCATATAACGAGTTCTTTGCACTTGCGCAATTATGCCAACAAGGACATGAATATTAGCAACACCAAGCGGACGCGATAAGCTGATATGAAGCGTTAATGCTCCCGAGGATGGTAGCCATCGACATTGCTGCATAAATAAACTTCGGCGCATGGAACCTAACTACAACAGACATTAATCCGACAGGATGGCTGAATTATAGGAGCCCATATGTAATGTTTATAAAATTGAGTAGCCAGCACTAAAACCCAAATTGACACTTCATAAACATTAAAACCTATTTGAAAGGTAGTTCCAGACCTGGCGTGCTCTGTGGAAAAATACTTGAATGCCACGCAGAATGCTAGGGTTTGTTTCTGTTGGGACATTGACATTTATTACTTGCATTTCTGCGCTCAACACTGGCGATTTCTGCTTTTTTATTAACAATCAAGTGCTATTATTGCCCATGTGTGTTCTCGCCGTTCCTCGGTAATTATAAACTGTCAAACACCAGCGGCATATACCCACATACCAGTGGCACCTAACCGCTCTCGAGTATGTGCCACTGTTTTTTGGAAAGTGTCTGACAACATAAGTGATACGATTGGGACATTATTCGTGTCTTGTCCAGCGCATCATATTTGTCAAACAACCTATAATAATTTTGGTTCACGCCATGTTAAGGGGGGCGATCATGAAAGCACCTGGCTGACGTAAGCGCCTAGATAGATAGATAGATAGATAGATAGATAGATAGATAGATAGATAGATAGATAGATAGATAGATAGATGGATGGATAGATAGATAGATAGATAGATAGATAGATAGATAGATAGATAGATAGATAGATAGATAGATAGATAGATAGATAGATAGATAGATAGATAGATAGATAGATAGATAGATAGATAGATAGATAGATAGATAGATAGATAGATAGATAGATAGATAGATAGATAGATAGATAGATAGATAGATAGATAGATAGATAGATAGATAGATGACAAAGTACTTGCAGTACGCAAAGAGATGCTTCGCATTTAATGAAGACGAGGCATGCGCCCGTTACCATCCTGAAAAACGAGTATGTGTAACAGAACTAGTGTAAACGCCATTATATTCCCCATTATTCACTAAATATTAACCAGAAAACAGTTGTCACAACGAATCGCTGAGAAGTGACAATGGCTATACGAGTACCCCGCGTAGGTGAAAAGCAACGGAAGCTGCGAAAATATCCCGAAGTGATGGAAGGCCTATGTCAACGACGATGTATCCGGAGATCCATGAGAGGAGCGAGTGTCTGTCTCGGACGTTTGGGCATTCGTGTCCCGTCTGTGGCTGGCTGAACTTTACCTCGAAGTTCTCTGCGGAGAGAATCAACTCTTAAACAATCTAGCACCATTTAGGTAAAGCCTAGCAATGACCTCATGAAGAACCTGCGTCAACTTTCTGAAAGTTACAGACAGTTTGCAAGCAACCAGATCAGTCTCAATCGTCAGGTTTTGACGTTTCAGCGTTTCCGTGGCTTAGTAAAAGCTTTGCCAGTTTTTTTTTTGTATTTAGGGCTCTCATAAAATAGTGCACTGGGTTATATTCTACTGAGTGCTGGATAAGAGGATGCCACGCTTCGAACTTTCACGCTGAATATTTTCTAGTCTACGCACGACGATTGAGTTACCTTGTCCACAGTAGCGTCAGCGGATGGTGACGGCTGTTGGCCTTTCCGATAGGTCATAGTCCACAAAAACATTTCAGTTTATGCGTATTCTTTCGAAGGTCTGTGGTTTGATTTTAACCAAGTGATGCCGTTGTACCAATTTTCTGGAAGTTGAAGCGTTCCAAATGGTAAAATTTTGGTGCGAATGCAATCTAATACCAAACACTATTTGGAAAAATATTCGAAATTTGAAATATTCGCACAGCCACAAATTGGACGCTAATGCTTCACATAAAAAGCCAACGTGAACTGAGGTACTCCTCTGTGACGTATTTTCGTAATAAATAATTTTGCACAATATAGTAGCCGTTGGCTTACATCTCCGGCAAAAAAAAAGAAAAGCTAACTGCACACTATGGATCGGTATAAAAGCTGCATAAGGTATCACGCAACACAGCACCAACGCGCGCAGCGCACAAGAAGGCCGTAAAAGTCTGCAAGCTGAGAATGTTTACTCCATCAGCAGCCAAATTAATTTCAGCAGACCATGACAGCATTTGAAAGTTCGATGAAAGTTCGATGAAACCTCGTTAATTTATTGCACTCACGAAGGCAACTGTGCCGGTTGCGGCTTCGGAGCACTCGGCTTGATTGCAGCCCCTTCGGGGCAAATTACGTTTTCCGCGCTTAAAGCACTTAAGGGTGATGGAAGACTGTTTAGATGAAAATGTTTTGCGGTGAACAAATGCACTGACGTCGCTTCTTCGTCAGCTAGTTTTTTGCTTGTTTGTTTGTTTTGGTCTTTTTTCATTTGTAGCCCCCATTGAAGGAAACGAGAAAGACAGGATTGTAATGTAGGCTAACTCTTCTCTATATACTACAACGGTTTGCTTAATGGTGCTCAGTGCATGAGCTTTCTCTTTTCTTCACACTGTTAACTGGTTTCTCCGCTGCCTCTGGTGGTGGCTGTTGACGAAAGCCATTTGCAAACATCGTTGTTTTTATTGAAGTACGTTAGAAATAAAAATGGCCAGATGATGCCGAGTTTAGGCAAAGAAACTCAGAAGTTAGGGGCGTGCAAGACACAATCGCTAGGATAAGTTACTGATGCAAAGGCTTGGGTTTCAGTTGTCTCTCTCTCTCTCTCTCTCTCTCTCTCTCTCTCTCTCTCTCTATTTTTCTTGGACATCACTGTATACGCTTGAAGGCGTTTTTATGTATGCCACAACAAGGTGATGCCAAATCTCATTTTTTTACAACACAGCTGTTCTACCTCACCGTAGTATGTGCGGTGTCACCAAAAAAACGTCATCATCAAACGACACGCACTCTCTTCGCCCACTTTTTCTTCTTCATCGTCGTCGTCTTCATCTTCCGCTTCGCTCCCGAAACACAAGCGCCAGTTTCTCCTGGCGAGATGGCAAGTACCGAGAGAAAGTAAGAAATAGCAAAAGAGAGAGAAAGATAAACAGTGGTAAAAAAGAGAGCAAATTTAGAAAATAAATTCTCCGCGAGATGACATTTGAGCCCGCTTTCACACCGTTTGAAGGCGAGTGTGTGACTGGGCACAGCATAGTCCGGTATAGTAAAGCATAGCAAGAGGTTTCTGAAGAAAAGTGAAAAAGAGGAGTGCAGATGTCAGGATGATGAGGAAGGAGGAAATGAAGAACAGGAGGGAGTAATGCACACCGTAGAAAGAAAGAGAAAGAAAAACATAAAGAAAAAAGATAGAGTGAAACAAAGAGAATAAAAAAAGATGAAAAATAAACAGCGAGTGAAATAGATAGATATGAATAAATTAAAGATACAGAAAGAAAGATAAAATGGCTAAGAAAGATATAGAAGTGGAGAAACAAATTGGGAGCCCTGAATGAAAGGGAGGGAAAGAACCCAAGCTCCCCCCTACCTCCACCTTCGCACCGCTTGTGTGGAACCAACCTACCTTATTTTTAGGAATAACATTAAAAAAAATATAGACTCAGTGTCTCGGCATGCTTTGCCCACGGAAACGTCGCTCATTCGTATGAATTCCTGAATTTCTAAAGCTTGCATAAATTTATAGTGCGTTCAGGGATTTGTGTAGCATACTCAATAGGAATTCAACACGTAAAGTTTAACTATTTATTTTGTAATTGTAAGTAGAAACGTTTTTGGCTAAGTGAGAATATCTTATTAGAATTATTCTATTTCCAATTTAGCTATACTGCAAAATTATACTAGAATAGTGAGCTGGCGGTATTGAAACATGGTAAATGACAGCTTGAAGAAATGTTGGGTTGACTAACAGCAGAAATTGTTTGTACATAAAATATATTCGGACTGCGCGCTTGCGCAGCGTACAAATTTTTGTCAAGAAAAACAATTCACTCGCGCATATGCTTTCTTTCTTTCGGGCATTTATTTTGTACAATTATAAAGAAACATTCCTGAATATAAAGAACCGGTAATTGAACGCGCTAACGTACTTATTTTTCCTTTGTATTTCTCGCACCTAACTTGGTGACGCCGATGTAGATATGTTTCTCAAACAAAAAACCTGGTTTGCATCAACTTGAATTGCACCTCAGCCATTACAAGATTCTGTATCACAATAAACAGAACGCCGTTGACAAGATGACGTGTTTGGACGTATGCCTAACTATAACCTTCAGTGCCGCAATACCGCATTTAATTTCACGCGCGGCAAACATATGCATAAAATATTTGAGGCATAGGCCTTAGATTGGCTGACCCGAAATAATAATTCACATTCCATTTCATTCCTATATATATATATATATATATATATATATATATATATATATATATATATATATATATATATATATATATATATATATATATATATATATATATATATATATCATCAGCCTGACTACGTCCACTGCAGGACAAAGGCCTCTCCCATGTTCCGCCAGTTAACCCGGTCTTGTGCTTGCTGCTGCCAATTTATACCCGCAAACTTCTTAGTCTCATCTGCCCACCTAACCTTCTGTCTCCCCCTAACCCGCTTCCCTTCTCTGGAAATCCAGTTAGTTACCCTTAATGACCAGCGGTTATCCTGTCTACGCGCTACATGCCCGGCCCATGTCCATTTCCTCTTCTTTATTGCAACAATGATATCCTTAACCCCCGTTTGTCCCCTAATCCACTCTGCTCTCTTCTTGTCTCTTAGGGTTACACCTACCATTTTTCTCCATTGCTCGCTGCGTCGTCCTCAATTTAAGCTGAACCCTCTTTGTAAGTCTCCAGGTTTCTGCTCCGTAGCTAAGTACCGGCAAGATACAGCTGTTATATACCTTCCTCTTGAGGGATAGTGGCAATCTACCTGTCATAATTTGAGAGTGCTTGCCGATTGTGCTCCACCCCATTCTTATTCTTATAGTTACTTCAATCTCGTGGTTAGGTTCTGCGATTATTACTTGCCCTAAGTAGACATAGTCTTTTACAACTTCAAGTGCACTATTACCTATCTCGAAGCGCTGCTCCTTTCCGAGGTTGTTGTACATTACTTTCGTTTTCTGCAGATTAATTTTAAGGCCCACCTTTCTGCTCTCCTTGACTAACTCCGTAATCATGAGTTGCAATTCGTCCCCTGAGTTACTCAGCAATGCAATGTCATCGGCGAAGCGCAAGTTACTAAGGTATTCTCCATTAACTCTTATCCCTAACTGTTCCCTTTCTAGGCTTCTGAAAACCTCCTGTAAGCACGCGGTAAATAGCATTGGGGAGATTGTGTCCCCCTGCCTTACACCCTTCTTGATTGGTATTCTGTTGCTTTCTTTATGAAGCACTATGGTAGCAGTTGATCCCCTGTAGATTTCTTCTAGAATGTTTATATATACTTCATCTACGCCCTGATTCCGCAGTGTCTGCATGACGGCTGATATTTCTACTGAATCAGACGCCTTCTCGTAATCTATGAAGGCTATGTATAGTGGTTGGTTATATATCTGAGCATTTCTCTATTACCTGATTGATAGTATGAATGTGGTCAATTGTTGAGTAGCCTGTTCTAAATCCTGCTTGTTCCTTTGGTTGATTGAATTCTAGTGTTTGCTTTTCTCTGTTAGCAATTACCTTTGTAAATAGCTTGTATACTACAGAGAGCAAGCTGATCGGCCTGTAATTCTTCAAGTCCTTGTCATCTGCTTTCTTATGTATTAAGATGATGTTAGCGTTCTTCCAAGACTCTCGTACCCTTCCCGTCAGGAGACACCTCGTAAACAGGGTGGCTAGTTTTTCTAACACAATCTGTCCTCCATCTTTCAGCAGGTCTGATGTTACCTGATCCTCACCAGCAGCTTTGCCTCTTTGCATGATCTCCAAAGCTTTTCTGACTTCTTCTATTATTACTGGTGGGGTGTCATCTGGGTTACTGCTAGTTCTTATAGTATTAAGGTCGTGGTTGTCTCGGCTACTGTACAGATCTGTTCTGTTAAATCTCAATGATGTTGTGTAAAAAGAAAACAGCGCCTACTTGCCTACTTATTTATTCTTCTACAGATATATATTTTGTTTCTGGTGTGTTGTCTAAGCGTTATGCCTGTAATACTCCATGCTTATGTTTTCCGTGTGGGGTAAATGCTCTATCACGGAGTTAAGTGGTATAGTTACGCCTGCTTTCAAAACGCGTCATCTAATGAAGGGTGTTTTATATATCTGAGGTGAGAGGGGCATGGTTCGGTGAGCACAAGAAAAAAGGAATCATCAAGCAGCCCACATTGGTCACATTTCAGCTCTAAACAGGTCTATACACATTTCAGCTCTAGTCAGCTCTAAACTTTACTTATTGTCAATTAGAGCAATTTATTTGAATAGAATACTAAATGCATGCTCTCTATTCGGCTCAGGAAATAATAAACCAAAACTTCCCACTGGGCTTATGGTAATATACAGGTTGCCTGCAGAGAAGTCTGCCAGAAGCTACGTTCAAGCTGTGAAACCGGTAGAACGGCAACTGGTGATTTAATGAATCATGCTTTACTACTTACAGAGTAAATTAGAAAAAGTTACCAGCATGCCCTGTTTTTCCATTATGAGCAGAAAAAAAAGACAAGATGAAAAGATGTAGTGAAACAAACGTTAACTAACGAATTGTTTTATGGAACCGTACATAAACTAGAAAGTTTTATGCCCTGCAAACCAGTTCAGAATCAATTTGCAATTACGTGGGGCATGAATACAACGTTGAGGGGACAACATACGTATTTATCATCTTCGTTGTGAATTCACGCCAAACATTTGATAACCGCAGCTGAAGTGAGGTGACGTTTCAGATTGATTATCAAAGATAACGACTTTGATAAACAAAACTGAAGCGTCAACTAATCATTTGCTTTTGATTCACCCGAAAAACTTTACCGTGTTGCGGAGGCTAGATTGCGGGGTCATAAATACTTGAGCGTTTTCTTGGTTAACGCTAATACTATTTGACGAATGAGAAGGTAACTTTGCCCACACCAGCGACATTTAGTCCAATGTAAATTAGCTCAAACTGAGTATACGGTGCACTTACACATTACTCGAATATATTATTCCAAGATAAAACTATATACTTCATCAGTCAATTGGTAGCTGTAAATTGCAAGGGCCAAAAGCAGTGATAGGCTTCATCTCACGATAATTGACTACGTCGACATCATGAGAATTTGCACGTCGGATAATTGAAGCTTGTGTGTGCATTGGAGAAACCACATGCGAAATGTTTCGGGCTCATTACTTTGGCACAGACACCCGGTGTTCCAATTCAAAATTTCGTCGCACACAATCACAATTTTTTTCACATGGCAAAAACTTTTGCCCAAGGTATTGTGTCGCAACGGCATCCACCTATTGTGATTCAAAATTCATTCTTATAGAAATCACTGGCGAAAAAGCAATTTCATTCTTGCAGAAATCTTCCAGTGTTATACCCACTTCAGTTGATATCAGCAACAACAGTTGAACTGTGTCGACTGAGCGCTCGTCAGAGAATAAACAATTTGCTTTTTTTTTCATTAGCATTGCCGTGAGTCTCGGTAAAGTAGCTCGAACAGCTGTTCGTTCTATGGAATGCAAATTATCTTTCAAGAACTCTGCTTATATACGCACGTGTTATCAGAGCCGCAGTCATAGTGACGCACGAATTTTCTCCACCAAACATTTATATTCCCAAATCCACGGGTCTTGTCGATAGATTGTGCCACAATGCTATATTATCACTTGTTTATTGTTCGCCCTGCACGCTGCGGAAATAATATGCATTTCAGAATGCCTATTGATTTATATGTCGGTTTTAATGTCCCAAAGCCACCATATGATTATGAGAGACGCCGTAGGGGAGGGCTCCGGGAATTTCGATCACCTGAACTTCCTTAACGTGCACCCAAATCTGAGCACGTGGGCTTACAGCATTTCCGTCTCCATCGGCAATGCAGCCGTCACAGCTGCGATTTGATCCCGTCACCTGCGGGTCAGCAGTCGTGTATCTTAGCCACTAAACCACCGCTGCGGGACTTCAGAATGTATATTACATGGCAGTTAATGTTATAATATCAGAACCTACTTAATCATGAAAGTATCTATTTTAGTTTTCATTCATTACACTTACAATGGAGAGAAAAAAATATACGTCTGCGCCTAACACGACGCAAAGTCACAGCGAAAGCCGGAGGGTCGCACTTGCTATAGCCCATTGTAAACTTTCTTGGCCAACTGCCTGGAGGCGGAAATGTTGTAGGCCCGTGTGCTCAGATTTGGGTGCACGTTAAAGAACCCCAGGTGGTCTAAATTTCCGGAGCCCTCCACTACGGCGTCTCTCATAATCATATAGTGGTTTTGGGACGTTAAACCCCACATATCAATCAATCAATCAATCAATCTTGGCCAACTGCCAGTGGTGCGAAAACTGAGAAAATAGAAGATCTGGTGGCCTTCCCTGGCCTGTCTGCCACTTCAATTAACCTATTCTATAGTGTTCTATGCCCTCCTTCTTCTCCATCCTCCTTTGCCATTCCCGCTCCTTGCTATATAATATGTCTATTAACAGGGATATTACGGCACTTCCGGCGTTACAGGAAAGTGCGCCATCAAGACGGGGACGCAGGGAAGAACACAACAAGAGTGCTGAAATTCAACCGACGTTTAAACAAGATAATGCTATAGAAAGTTCGCACATGCCTTGCATGCGTCAACACGCGGAAATATAACTCGAACACATGCATCACCCATTCATTGAAAGATAGAGCGAGGAACAATGCATAGTAACTAGCTCAGTTTTTTTTGTTCTTGTTCTCAGGCTTAGAAGAAAGTTCGGCGAACAAACAATAATGCACGAAAACTCCCAAGCATTGGCTATATGTTGGCTAAATTTTATCTTAGTCTGAAAGTGTGGCACCACGCCAAATGGAAGCGATGTTTTTTTTTTTTTTTTGCAAGTGATATATAACATTCTTCCGGGTCTAAAACTTTATGTCGGCATTAACACGGGAAGCGACAAGGAGAGAAGGAGGGGGGGGGGGGAGGATCCACATAGTACTGCCTTGCTGGCCACGTGACATCGCGAGTCGCAGGTTACCGATCCTTGGCTTAGAGCATCCAATTTTCATAACGAAAGGAAGAATGACCTATTGGCTGTTAAAATCACAGATTATCGAATAAATTGCTCTAGCCAAACATCTTACCTGTGAGTGTTCATCGAATATTTTTGAATTTGTCCGAAAACACGAAGCTTTAACAATTCTTTCTCGTCACCTCCTCTCTCTGGTCATGCTCACTCTCACTTCTCTTTCGCACTTCTTGCTATAGTGCACTGCATCGGGCTTTGCTGCGCTTTGCCCTGTTTCCTCCACCTTTCTCTTCTCCTCACCACTACTTAGCTTTTAAACAGCTTGCTATGCTATAATATGCATTGCTAGGCATTTACTGTCTTCTGACTATCTACCACCGCATTTCGTAGATATATACTCGGCATTTCCTCTCTTAGCTCCACACTAACACACTTGGCTAGTTTTAGCATGGTAGAAAATGGCGCTATACTCTCAAGGTGAGACTTCCCCACTGTTAAAGAGAGATGTGATTGCTTGTATTATATATGTTTATGGCAGTACTACAACATTCCTATGATTCTTCTTGCTTATTATTCTCCCCTATGTACGCAACTTCAAAGTGATGACGTAGATTACCAACAAATACCATGGCTACTGAATGTACAATACCAAATGATATATTAATAGGTCAATAAAACGTCACATGGTCTTATTTCAGCTATCCTCATAAATAAACATTGTTTTTCTTAGTTTTAAGATCCCACATATGTGGTATTCAATAGCGGTCAAGTGGGCCGAAAGAAATGAATCGATATCATGCGAAAAGCGACGTATTTTTTTCAGGAGACCACATTAAAGGTAGGATCAATATTTGCCCCGAGAAAAATTCTTCCTTTTTCTCACCTATAGTAATCGTAATGTGAGAGTTGCGCAGCTTCTCCGGGTTGTTTTCGCACGTGCCTGCGATGGCCCGAGAGAAAATTCGCTAAAGGCGAAAGAGTATGGGGCTTGTTTACAAGAAGAATGTCGTCACATATGTTCCTGTTGTATACTTTCTGGAAAGCTTCTTTGAGTTGTGATATTGAACGCAGGCTCTTTACTTTTCTTCATGTTCTTCAATTTTTGCAAGCAAGCTGACATGCTCTTCTTTTTTTTTCTCGTTTTTCTTGTGTCACAAAAGGAGGTCACCGCGAAGAACCGATGTTTTTATGCCACCTATTTTTCTTGCTGCACAATGCCTTTCTTCGAAACCCACCCTTTAGGACATCTCTGTGGTAAGACCGCTGGTTTGGCTAGGCCTGTATCCAATCTTCGTTAGCCTACAGTGGTAGGCTGCAGTGCTGCCGCCTTTGACTGAGGACACCGTGTACTATGCTTTGCCGTAATGCCCCGCCGCGGTGGTCTAGTGGCTAAGGTACTCGGCTGCTGACCCGCAGGTCGCGGGATCAAATCCCGGCTGCGGCGGCTGCATTTCCGATGGAGGCGGAAATGTTGTAGGCCCATGTGCTTAGATTTGGGTGCATGTTAAAGAACCCCAGGTGGTCAAAATTTCCGGAGCCCTCCACTACGGCGTCTCTCATAATCATATGGTGGTTTTGGGACGTTAAACACCACATATCCATCTATCTCTATGCTTTGCCGTAAGGTGGGCTTCACAACCCGTGATCGTTTGAACTTTATATCACCAGCACTACTTGTAAGACGCAGTCGTTTGGTGCCGAAGGCACAGTTTGCGCCGCAGCACTGTGAGGCGGAAAGGATTATTAATTTTCTGAAGCCTCACAAAACGCACAACGCGTGCGTTTAGGTCCTGCTGATTGAAGTATTTCAACAAGTTATAATTAAGAAATCAAGTTTTAAATACATGCTGGCCGTCTCATGATGAAGCTTCATTAGTGGTAGCCTGTAACCGTGGAGGTTGTGTAAGATGTCGCATATATTGAATTTTAACGACGTGGGCAGTAGCACTTGCTACCATTCAGGCTGCGTTAGAGGCAGGCAGCTGCCTCGTTTCATTGTCAGTGCACCACAGCTAGCTTTATACTTGTAGCTCTTTTGTCCGAAACTGCTTTAAAAAGACCCGATATTTTCAATACATATCATGATGGTTCTCTGTGATGCATACTGTTTATGTCCACCTTGATCAGTTTCATTCATGCTTCAATTTATTGAAAGTTACTCATTGTGCAACACTATAGCAAGAATGCATTGGGTGATTAGTTACTGCTTCCAAGAGTTTAATGAATACGAGCACTTAAATTAGTTCATGAGGTGCACTAGGCTATTCAGAATAAACGAGGACGGTTATCCCGTGAACATGTTTGTCTATAACATAACAGGGCGTGCAAGAAGATGCTGGAGTAAGCTCTTAGCTAAGTGCTGGCAGTAGAACGATACTGTGAACTCGGTCATGCAATATTGTGCTGACTATAATTTATATTGCATTGGTTTGCTTTGCAGCAAAGAGGATTTCGAGAAATGGCATGCCCACATAGAGACGTTAGGAATTCAGTAGTCTCAAGACTGTGCAGTAGTCGTTGTATAAGTTTTATGCTGTGTCCATGCAAAAGCTCAAAACCAGCCAAAGCAGTGTGCGCTAACCTTCTCTATTTTTTTACACTGTTCCTTCAACTCTCGCTTCTCAATACACTTGCACGATAGTGTGCATGTTTGAGCACAATATTGTGCTCAATCTAGCCCGATATGTTCTCCTGATTTTCATAGCCTCAGAATGGTAATACACTATTACTGCATGCTCCCAAGGACACTGTCCACGTCTCTGTAGAAGTCATTGGATGCCCGTTATGTCCTCTTCTGGCATTGATATCACTCAATTGTGTTACTTATCTTCTCAACCATAGTGCAACCATAGTGCAACCATAGTATCGTGGCGTCTACCATATAGAATAAATTAGGGGCTGTGGGGCGAACTTACGGCCAATAAGCTTCATTAGACTGTGGTTCTCTGAGGATGCAGCTTTCAAGAGGCGCGTTCAGGCTTAGATAACTTCCATTTTTGTACTTCCGCAGCTTAAAATAAGGAAGCGTAAGGACAGGTAAAACTTGACTAGGTTTGGTTTGGTTTGGTTTTTGTGGTACATAGCCAGATTAGGCCATCATGCACCAAACGCATGACTAATTAAGCATTTCACGTTCCAGGCCTCTCACGTCCGAGCAGACAATGAAATGCACGTAGCATCAACTATCAATACATCAGAAAACCGATACTTCAGTGACCAGTGGTGGTGTAAAGTTCACGAACAATGCACGGCACACCAAGAAATGTAGACATTTTTATTAAGCTTACATTCTTCATGGTGTAGAAACTCTTGCAAGCGCTCGTGAAAAATCAGCACTTGCTCAGTGCTTCGTGTTCAGGAAAGTGCCACAGTCGTCAGGTCAGTGATAGAATGATAACTAAGGCGACGACCAATTGAATTTACTTAGGGTAGAGTTGCAGAGTAGGAGCGTAGGGTCAGCATTCATCAAAACTTTATTGTGGTTAAGTTAGCTCGTATTAGACCTCTGAATCTCTCTCTGTGTGTGTGTGTGTGTGTGTTTGTGTGTGTGTGGATTGATTGATATGTGGGGTTTAACGTCCCAAAACCACCATATGATTATGAGAGACGCCGTAGTGGAGGGCTCCGGAAATTTCGACCACCTGGGGTTCTTTAACGTGCACCCAAATCTGAGTACACGGGCCTACAACATTTCCGCCTCCATCGGAAATGCAGCCGCCGCAGCCGGGATTCGATCCCGCGACCTGCGGGTCAGCAGCCGAGTACCTTAGCCACTAGACCACCGCGACGGGGCTGTGTGTGTGTGTGTGTGTGTGTGTGTGTGTGTGTGTGTGTGTGTGTGTGTGCGTGTGTGTGTGTGTGTGTGTGTGTGTGTGTGTGTGTGTGTGTGTGTGTGTGTGTGTGTGTGTGTGTGTGTGTTGCTGAATAGAAATGTACCTTTTCTGCGAGTCAGGCAAAAATGCTGTTTTTGTTTGTGCCAGGAAAAAATTTATTCGGTAGTTTAAGCTAACTGCATGAGGGCTTCATATGTAAATTTCTATGACTTTGCGAATTGCGCGCTGTTCTGATAACCTATATTGTCTTTCTCAAAAAGGCCGGAGGGGACGAAAACCGAAAGGACAGGGAGGTTAGCTAGTTCTTAGACCCGCTGGTTACCGTGTGATGGGACAAGGGGTGAGGCGAATAAAACATCATAAGAAAGAGACGTTACAAAAACAGGGAAATAACAGCTTGCACGGAACAAGCTGAAACAATGGCATATACAGGAGCGTAGAAGTTAAACTGTATAGTTATCCAGAAAATAGTACGAACCACAAGATGGTGTGCCCAAATGCATTTCGCATCGTCTAGTGACGAGCCGTATGCTGTTAAGTGATATGGTATGGTGATAGCCAAGCCAGAGCTACACTTCCGACATCGCATGCCTTGCCACAAACGCAGATGACGATTTCGAGATGCACTGACGTGTTACTTAACATTTCGAGAACAACTGTATTTGCTCCGCTTTTAACTCCTATTGGCTTGAAGCAGACTTTGCCTTTTATATTCATTACTGTGACCTCGTACATCTTTGCTTATTTTTTTTGTCCACGCTTATCGGTCTCTGCCTACTTATGATAACACAGATGCCTGCTGATAACGAGTGCAGGAAGACAGGTGCACGCTTTCATACCGGCTACCGTAGTGGAGAGAAGACCGCAAGCTAAAACATTTAGGTTGTAAGTGCACCCACGTGTGCAACCATCAACAGCAATAAGGAACAAGTCAGACTCCACGAAGTCGGCTCTTATGGCTTTGCTTCTCTGGTCGGCTGTAGATGAGCAAAGAAAACGCTGTGCAGGTGTAAGTGATGAGCAGTTCAGGCTCCCTCAAGAATTTCCCGAACGAACAACAAGAAGTCTCCACTCCTCGTCTCCGGTGATTGTTCGATTCGTGGGTGGCTTCAGATCACGTCCATTTCCCATGTGCTGTGCTCTTGGTTACGCAGGGCGATGTGCTTAGGCCTCCTTTTGTGCGTTGATTCAGTTCACTTTCTTGTACCCGTTCCTTAACCGTCCTTCAAGGTGGGTGCCTTTGGCCGGAAAGTCACTGGAGAAGCAAAAAGTGTTGATCTAGGATTCTTGTTTTAAAAAACCTCTTTTTCGTAAATACCTTCGATATACTATACCCATAAAATAACGCTGTTGTTTATAAGTCTGAGTGATAAATGCTACATCTCTGAAATTTCTGAGACATTCTAGTGGTAACCACGAAAAAAAAGTGCTAGCATTTACTTCTGTTTATATAATATTCCAATTGCTTTTTTTATCTTGATTTTTTAGAGCGCAGCTTTGATGCAGGTGTGTGTGGGTTTTTTTTAACGGCGTCGCTGTCACCATTCGCGTTGTCGTTGGTGGTGTAACCGAAAGACTAGAGCAAAAATTGTTAGGCATAGAAAAGTAAAACTAGAACAAAATACTCAGAATTGAATGGTATGTGAACCCGGGCCCAGAGCGTGGCACTTGGTTTTCTACCTCAGAGTCACACTGATTCTCAAAATTGATATGCAAAAAGAAGCTATAGAGGCGTCACGAAGGGGGGGGGGGGGGGGGATCGCGTCAAGCCATGTCAAATAGCGTGGCAAAAAAAAGTAAAATAGCAGCCAGTCATCGTACATTCCTAATTGTGCTGCGAGTGTGTGGTTAAATGTTTCTCAGCCACTGCAATGTGCTCAGTAACTCTTCGTCATCCCCAACCGCATACTGCATCAACAAAGAGCACGCAGTTCCTTACAGATGTGAGGTACGCATACCTCGTTTATTCGCAAAAATAAGAATATTGCTTATGAAGGTGATGTACCACGCCTCAAAAGTTGTGATTTATTCCGTAGTTAGATACCTTGCAGACAGATGAAACTTCAAACACAGTGGACTTTGCCCCAGCATTAAGCTGTGACGAGAATTTTCATTAGGCATTATCATACTCGTCAGGAATTTTTTTTTCTTAATGCGGTCCTATATTATCGTTTTTATGCACTACAGTCACTCCACACTATCATACAAAAACAGAAACTTAACCTTATTCTTGTATAGCACGCTATTTCTTCTGTTTTATTTGTAAGGCGTGGTTTTTGAAGTATCATGGCATTAATACTGCACTAGCTCGACTGACTTGCCCGCAAAGTTTTCGACGTTAGCCTAACGCACAAACGATTAAAAACATTTCATTTATTTGAACATCACACATAAATGTTACAGAGTTTATAGCTTAGTTTCCTTATAAGCAAATCTCATTAGGCATTAAAATTCAAGACTTAATTAGGTTACTGTATTCCTGACTTATAACACATCACATTGTGCCACCAATCTCTATGCCCCTTAATATAATGCTTATAATACATTTAGCTTGTTGACCCCAGATTGTAAAAGCGGCAAAATCAACTACGAGTGTTTTAATGAACTTCACTGCGGGGCTACAGACTTTGCAGTGTTGAGACTTCAACCATCCAGAGAAAGGCTCACAAGGCTGTACATTCTGTTTACCGATGTTAGACAGGAATATCCAGTGGTGCACGAGCATTTTACACTATGCTTTCTTGTTTTACTTTATTTAGGAATATTTTACAGGCATGTACTAGTATTTACTAAACGTGGTTTTCAAATCCTCAATAGTTTTTATATTTTTTCTCTGCAGCGAACCAGCAAACCACCTTTTCGTGGGTTCCTTTGATATTTCGTGGATCGTTCTCTTTTTGTTAATTCCCTTAGCGCCGTCTTTACATTATTGGACTTCACTGAGTGCGCAGAGCTTTCGTTCTGTGTGCTACCATCATGCTTGTGCTCTACTTTTTCTGCCCTAATAGAACCTACCAGTAAAGGAATCTCAAAACGATGCATGGGCAAGTATGCTAAGTTCAAGTCGAGACAACCCTGATGAAATTTCAGCCCTAATACAAATGTATTTATGGCCCTATCGTCGCTTAAAGTAGTTCTGATTTGATGGAGGTAGCGCTTTTTTTTTGCTTCAGTCGTTAAACATATATATAACTACACTTTTATATAAAATAAGGCCTTGTGATTCAATGTGGCTTGTAATTAGCGCAATGGCAACGTTTTTTAAATTTATACAGGCTTGGAGCACCGTGACATCGGGCAACAGGTGGGCTTTGCCATGACTGAACTTAATTATTTTTTTCAGTTCTGTGCTAAAGGCGGATAATGGGACATTGAAAAAAATATGTCAGCAACACAATAGTGGCACCAAGTCAAAAAAGGTGCGCTGCTGGGCAGCCTTTTATTTTAATTCGTTTTGGTATTTGTCTTTCTTCCCACTTTTTTCGTGTTTCTTTTCCCGTTTTGTTTAGTTTTTCTGAAAATTTCTGTTTATTTTTACTTTATTCCTACCTTTTTCTCGTTTTTTCTGTCCCTTCATATTTGTCATCTCATTATTTTTTGAAGTTTTACTCGTGGTTTGTGTTGGCGTGTTTAAAAGCCGTAATAGTAATGTCCGCACTCAATATTATCATCAAGGCACAGGACGAACGAGCGGTAGAGTCTTCTTTGCCACGAGCGCGTTCAATATGCTTGCAGCTGGCTATTTTACAAGTGGCTTTTTTTTTTTTCGTTACGACAGGCGACAACGGCAGCCGCCGAGGATCTGCCCCTTGAAGTGCTCCCCACCCAAAAAGCTTAAATAAAAAGTTATTGAGCTAGTACTGTTCTAGCCTCAACAGTCATATTCTGGCTGCAGCGTATGGTGTTAGGCAACATGAACAAAAGCTCAGGCAGAAGCTCCTTACCGGGAAGTCGGCCTTATGGGTGTATAGCATTCCGTTCGCGAATCATATTGTCTTTTCGGTCAGCCGATGCTTCTTATGTCAGTAGGGTCAGCGTGCCCACTTTTATTGGCCGATCCTGGAGACCATTGGAAGACTGGGAAAGCAGATGCAAAAAACCACTGACTTGAGAAAATAGTAGGGGCGTGGGAAAAAGTGTATTCCAAAAGAGAACCGAACACGAGTCGAATAGCCCTGTCACTGACTGCACACCAACAAGAATCCAATATTTCAATAGCCCTTGATTAGTAAGGCAGCCACTAAAAAAGACCTAGAATACCGCGATGTCTTCTTTTTAGAACAAAGTAACAATAAAGCTATTGTAGCAGTTCTGTCATTGAATTGATTCAGAATCAATTCAATGAACATTGAATCCATTCAGAATCGCTCAGCACGTTTCATATTGCCAATTACTCTCGAACTGCAAGTGTCACATTAATGAAGGCTCCACTCAATTTGTATAACCTCTCAATAGGACGCAAAAATTCACATCTCTGTCTCTTTCATAAGATCTATCACACTAACATAACCCTCTTTGATTCACTGTTTTTTCCACCAGCCTACATATCAGCACGCAATGACCATCAATACAAGGCTGGGGTTCCCTTCTGCCATATGAACCAGCCCTGCAACTCTTTCATCCCTAGAACATGTACTGTCTGGAACCACCTTCCCGCATCGATCGCTTCAATCACAGACGCCAACTCGTTCAAATCAATAATTTCCGAAAGTGCATCATAATTTATTTTAATCCTGCTGTTTTGTTTTACTGCTTTTTTATATTTATTGTCCCACTACTCTCTGTAATGCCCAGTGCCTTGAGAGTAAATAACTGAAATGAAATGAAATGAAAAAGTAGCAGAGCAGATATATATTCATATCTCTGCATAGCTCCTGTAGCAGTTCTGTTAACTAGCAAAGTAGTTATATCTTTATATCTCTGAATCACTGTACGTGAATTTGGTTCACGTACAGCAGTTTTTCATAATAAACAAATCTTTGGAAACTGATAAAAGTGGATTATCAATAACAAATGTGGCAGTCAGGATATAACATTAAATATGACATGCTAGGGACTACCTAACAAGGTGATTTCATCGTCCTTGTGATAGATTTAGCAATTTTGAGGGGAAAAGTTTCTTCAGTTACGAACAAACGTAGGAAAAACTAAAATCTAGGCATAAAGAGAGAAAACGATGCAAATGTGGCTTTCTCAACAAACAGCTTTCTTGAAATGATAAGTCTTTGAGGCACACCACAAACCACCACCCGCAATACTGCAAAAAAAATTAATAATACCACGTGAAATAAGCTCAGATATACTAAAACACTGAGGAAATTGGAGATGGAGCAATATAAAGAGTACCAAATATAGGGAACCGGTTTCAATGTTAGCGCCAATTTCGAGAATTTGAAAAGTAGGCTCCAGTGATTTCGAAAATAGCTTTAATCAGGTGCACCGAGTTTGATGTTTGATTTGTTCGAATCGGCAACATGCCTCTAGAAATTTTTCTTTTCTTGTTGAAGAAGCCAGCGTGCAGGTAAACTTTGGGTTTTATTATGATTGGTGCCCTCACCAAAAAGTTTCTTTGCGTGACGAAAACTACTTCACTTTCCCCAACTTTCACTTTAAACAACGCTCTCTGCTTTCTGGTTTGCTGTTTTATTGTAAACTATACTATACTATTGTCACGGGGTCGTGACGTGGCCGAAGACAGGAGACTTCGTGTTGGGATTTAACTGTTTATTTGGGCGAACCTGTGCCCGGTAAAAGGAAAGTCCAATTACAGCAGCAGTCTCGCACAGATAGCAGTCTCGGACTGATAGCGGCGAACAGAGCGTCGGCCTTCGATCAACAACTACTGACAAGTGGCGAAGCGCGTCGGCATTTATACTCTTGCCATCGAATGTTCTAGCGTTATCGCTGGCGGTGGCGTAGGTTCCAGAACAATCTGTACCGTTCGCACAGTGGGCGTGATCTTATCGAAATGATCTACTACAGTCCGGAACCTTCTCGAAAACTGCAGGCGCGGTTTGCGCTGAGAATCGTGTGGTGTTTTGGGACGATAACGAAAACTTGGGAAATGGAACGTGGCATTGCCCCCCTCTGAAAAAAGGCATCGTCCCGATGCTTTAACTAAAGATGAAGGTACAATAATAATGCAAGAAAGTACAATGAATAAATTACGATGAAACAGTAATACGAAAAAAAAACACTGTTTCAGTTTGTTAACGCGCATGAAACGGCTTGAGGCGCGCGACATGCACGACTTCAGGTCGCGATCGGCGTCGTTGAGAGTTCGTGATGCCGTCGGGGACAACCTCGTAATCAAGTGGGCCGAGACGTCGAACCACCCTGTACGGTTCGAAGTAGCGTCGCAGAAGCTTTTCACTTAGTCCACGTCGGCGTATCGACGTCCACACCCAAACACGTTCACCGGGCTGGTATTCCACGAAGCGTCGTCGAAGGTTGTAACGGTGGCTGTCTATCGTCTGTTGATTCTTGATACGGAGACGCGCAAGTTGTCGGGCTTCTTCGGCACGTTGAAGGTACTCGCTCACATCGAGGCTTTCTTCGTCGGTGACGTTGGGTAACATGGCATCGAGCGTCGTTGCCGGGCTCCTTCCGTAGACCGATTTGTATGGAGATATCTGCGTCGTCTCCTGCACCGCCGTGTTGTATGCGAAGGTCACATACGGAAGAATGGCGTCCCATGTCTTGTGTTCGACATCGACGTACATTGACAGCATGTCGGCGATCGTCTTGTTAAGCCGCTCGGTGAGGCCGTTGGTCTGTGGGTGGTACGCTGTCGTCCGGCGGTGGTTTGTTTGGCTGTATGCCAAGATCGCTAGAGTTAAGTCGGCAGTGAATGCCGTTCCTCTGTCGGTGATAAGGACCTCCGGAGCGCCGTGACGTAGGACGATATTTTCGACGAAGAACTTAGCTACCTCGGATGCACTGCCTTTTGGCAGGGCTTTTGTCTCGGCGTAGCGGGTGAGGTAGTCGGTAGCTACCACGATCCACTTGTTTCCGAAAGCCGACGTCGGGAACGGCCCTAGTAGATCCATACCAATCTGCTGGAAAGGTCGACAAGGTGGATCAATTGGCTGCAGAAGTCCCGCTGGCCTTGTCGGCGGTGTCTTGCGTCGCTGACAGTCCCGGCATGTCCTCACATAACGAGTGACGTCGGTGGTAAGACGTGGCCAGTAGTACCTTTCTTGTATCCTCGCGAGCGTGCGAGAAACACCGAGGTGCCCTGCCGTCGGATCGTCGTGTAGGGCCTGCAGGAGTTCTGGTCGCAGAGCTGAAGGTACCACAAGGAGGTACTTAGCTCGAAGCGGTGAAAAGTTTTTCTTTTGTAGAAGACCGTTTCGTAGGAAGAACGAAGCAAGTGCGCGCTTGAATACCTTCGGGACTTCGGCGGTCCTGCCTTCGAGGTATTCTATTAGGGCCTTAAGTTCCGGGTCGGCCCGCTGTCGTTCAGCGAAGTCGTCGGTAGTTATCGTTCCCAAGAAGTTCCCAGGCGACGATTATACTGTCTGGTGCGCATGTCCAGGGTTTTTTCGATGGTGGTCGCTTCGGCTACAAATTCTTGGACGGTTTTTGGTGGGTTTCTCATCAGTCCCGCAAAGAGCTCCTGTTTGACCCCTCGCATAAGGAAACGAACTTTTTTCTCCTCAGGCATGTCTGGGTCAGCGTGACGGAATATTCGGGTCATTTCTTCTGTGAAAATGGCGACATTTTCATTTGGTAGCTGAACCCGGGTCTCTAATAAAGCAGCGGCCCTCTCTTTGCGAGCGACGCTCGCGAACGTTTGCAGGAATGCGCCGCAGAAATCATCCCACGTTCGGAGCGTGGACTCCCGATTTTCGAGCCAGGTCCTTGCGGTGTCTTCCAAATAGAAGAACACACGACGCAGCTTTTCGTCATGGTCCCAGTGGTTGAGGGCGGCCACACGGTCGTATGTTTCTAGCCAGGACTCCGGGTCTTCGAACGATGACCCATGGAAAATTGGTGGTTCCCTGGGTTGATGCATGACCATCGTGGGCTGGGACGCTGTGGTTGTCATTGTCGCTGCAGTCGCGGTCATGGCCTTGGTCTTCCGCGCCTTGTCTTGCAGAAGCCCGTACTCCGGTGGTAGCCCTTGCTGTCGGCGGCTTGTTCGCTGCTCCTGGTTGGCGTCGGTATCTTCTCCGCGACGTGGGCTGGGTTCACGGCTTGACGGGGGCGTCCGGTACATGAACGAAGCAGCACCTCCACCAGATGTCACGGGGTCGTGACGTGGTTGAAGACAGGAGACTTCGTGTTGGGATTTAACTGTTTATTTGGGCGAACCTGTGCCCGGTAAAAGGAATGTCCAATTACAGCAGCAGTCTCGCACAGATAGCAGTCTCGGACTGATAGCGGCGAACAGAGCGTCGGCCTTCGATCAACAACTACTGACAAGTGGCGAAGCGCGTCGGCATTTATACTCTTGCCATCGAATGTTCTAGCGTTATCGCTGGCGGTGGCGTAGGTTCGAGAACAATCTGTACCGTTCGCACAGTGGGCGTGATCTTATCGAAATGATCTACTACAGTCCGGAACCTTCTGGAAAACTGCAGGCGCGGTTTGCGCTGAGAATCGTGTGGTGTTTTGGGACGATAATGAAAACTTGGGAAAGGGAACGTGGCACTATGTTATACTATACTATAGTATATGCTATGCCATACAGCCCTTTAGTGTACAAAAGTATGCGCAGGGGACCAAAAATAACACGCGAAGAGGGGGCCACTCATCAGTAATTCACCTCTGAGGCCGAGAGTAGTCCATGAGTAAGATGATGTTTTGAGGAAGTGGACAACAATATAGTATTATAGCTGTTACTATTCATCTTTACTGTCCGCTTTCTTCAATAAACTCATAAGCACATTTTGATTACTTACCCAAAGTGAACCAATAGCAATAAACAAGAATAAATTCAATCTAGTGAAATCTAGGCCACTCACCATTCCCAACAACGACGTCGTAAAAATGAAGACAGGCATGGACAATAACTAGCAGTGCCTGGTTATCACACGCAGTCGAACGAGTATAGATGTGTGCCTCACATAAAGTTTCTTCTCAACAAGCAAATATTGTTTCTCGTTAACTATGTACGTGATTGTTAGGTTGTGTTTCCTCTGGCTTGGTAGAAGTTTGGTTGAAAGGATTCCTAGTGATAAAGTTACGCGTTCATATACGTTTCAGTCATCTTATATGTCTTGCCTAGAATGTTACTTTTTATTTCACTGCTTTTGATTTTGATTATAAAACTGGCAAGCTTCCGGCAGAGAAATGACGGCCCAGTGCCGCCTCTTTATCATAGTGCAGGCTTACACTCACTCGGCGCCTTCAGCCTCCAATGTTAAGCTGAGTAAGAACAGAGCGAGCAAATGATAAGAAAACCGAAGAGAGGAAGTGTCTTCCACAGTTCCGGAAATGAAATACGGCCTCACGTTCAATAAAACGGAGCGACTCCGAACCATAACTGGGGCCTACTCGTGGCTTTGCTGACGCTTTGCGAGATAAACTAATTTCACGAGCCTCTTCAATCTCCACATAAAAATATCGTTCTTTCTTATTCTTTCCCTGTGTCCGCTTCCTTTCTCACTTCTAGATTATGTGCTGCAATGACTTACTTAGCAGTTCTCGCGCCTTCAACACGGTGGATTTCTCGTCTTTCATTTACCCTCTTATGATTACTTTGTTACATTCCCAGCACTTTTAAACTACTTTTTTTTTTCTCTATCCTATAGATGTACCAAAAATAATGATTTTTATTGTACTTATACAAACTGTGGGTCATGGTATGACTCAAGAGAGTCGCGTTGATGGGCCGGAGATGGTATCACAATGCACTCCTGCGCTTTTGTGTATGCTCATTTTCGAATTATTAACTTTACGGCTGCTACTACTAAAATAGTCAGCATTGCTTCAATCTTCAGAAGCGTGTGTTGTGTGGCCAGATGTCACGGCATATTATTGAAACTTAAACTGCACATTGGGACGCTAATCAAAGTAGATGCAGACTGGACTGAGTTCGTGGTGTCTGCATCTATACACTCTGGTGTCCGATCTCAAACGCAGTTTAAGTTTGAATAATATGTTATATACACACCACACGGTTGCTGTCATTTGTTTCATTTCAAGCTCAGCAGCTCGAGAAAGATTAAAAGCTCTTTATTGCCCGAGGCGCTACTCGGAGATTCTCCACCAAAACGTTAGAAGCGCGAAAGAATACAGGGTCCGGTACCACGTTAAGGGAGCAACAAAAGTTTGACAGAACGATCGAAGGCAGCTCCAACTAAGTCTAGCATTTAGCTTAAGGGCTCGAGTTTTTTTTTTAGTTTGACTTATTGCACAGTTTTCTTAATCGGGATCTGCGCAATATTCACAGAAAAGAAAGTCTGTCAAGTTTGTTGAAATGTAGAGACATTTTTTTTATTTTTGAAAAAAGATAGCTTAAATCTAGTTCCTTATTATGAGTTGTCAACAACAACAACAACAACAACAACAACAACAACAACAACAACAACAACAACAACAACAACAACAACAACAACAACAACAACAACAACAACAACAACAACAAAAGTACTGTAAGAAAAGTGATGTAAACATAGACAACTTCGGAGTAAAAAGTTGGTAGGTAAATATACCTAACTGGACCTTCCATCGTAGCAATTGGTATAACTCAAAAACACAAACGTATTTTCACAAAAGTAGTTTTCTTTCGCATATTTATATATGAAGAATTTAACAATCTCCATAGGTTTCTCGCAGCTCCGTTTGACGTGGATGCACCACGCTGACACCTAGTGACACATCTCTATCGCGACGACTAGTTTTCATAACGATCGTTTCATCATTGTAAAAGCTTGAAACACACAATTATGCACAGCATATTGTGAATCCCGCATGAAACATACATCCACAAGCACACACTCGTTCTCAATACGGCCTTCTTCAAAGCACCGTCAATTGGCGAGATGAGCGGTAGGGTGTGCGCTCCCTAGTTGTAGGGAAACCAACGCCTGTGCTCATGCATACAGTACCATACAGCTCTCCAGCGACACTCGAGGTGGAGGTTCCTAGCGTGCGCCGTGAAAGCTCGAACGGCTCCCGCATTCCAGTGGCCTCTGTCTTGCCCCACCAAGGCATGATATTTGTCGGTTGACATCGTTTATTTTCATGCAGAACTTACAGCGCAGATTATCTTTAGTCGCTGCTATCACATTCGAAGCAGTCTGTAGCGAAGAAACACCATTGGTCCATTTTGAAGCTACACTACTCTGACAAGCCAACTCACGCCAACGTAACACGAAAGCAAAGATAGTGACCGCTTCAGCCCAACTCCTGACGCTAGCGCGGTCAGCGTTCATCACTGACATCATTGTGTGGTCACCGAATCGCTCCATATGGGCACTCTGTTTCATAACGTAGTACACTTCACCGCTCACATACGGCCACTCCGCACCCCCCCTCCTTCAGCCACCAACAGAAGGCACCTCGCGAGAAACGATGTGTGGTAGATATAAGGTGTGTTTGTGGAGCATCATCCGCATTGCTGGCATATATAGTAGAGCACCGGGCGCCTGTCATCGTGGACCAGGAGGTCGTGAGTCAAATTCCCGACTGTGGAATACATTCTTCCAGCTTTCTTTTTGAATCATTTTAACGTGCATTTGAACGTCATATACGTCACACATATGCAGCGACGTTTTCGTGGATTCCGGCGTAAAAACGCTTTCTTGTTCGTGTTTACGTGCTTCGAGTTGACTGATTCGGCCTCACGCTGCCAGTATCCAGCTGCTTGCTTATATCAGTTGGTCGAGTGGCAGCCCCGGAAACGTGTTCGTTCTGCGTTCGATCTCCGGATCAGAACGACGTTTTCTTTGGCAAGAAACTCTTTTCTTTCTGTGATAATTCGAGTGAATTACGTGGTCGACTGGCGCTTGGTTCTGTCAATTGTTTATTATACAACCCTTTTCCCGCCTTGCAGAAATCCGTAAGACTAGTCTGCAATATGCAGTTGCACCTTTTGCAGTCGATCTGAAATAGCACCTGCCTGTAGAATCTTCCAGTCTGTCTGTTTTGTTTGTTTGTTTGTTTGTGGGTGTGCGTGTGTATTCACACGCGCCTCGCTTTGTAGGTGTGTTAGATCGTTTCTACAGACAATTTATTACCCTATCAAGAGATGAAAAATAAAACATTTTCTTTTCATGTTAGACTCATTAGGGTCGATGGGTTTACTACGAAGTTCCATTGATAAGGGGGGTTTAACGTCCCAAAATTACCATCTTATTATAAGAGACGCCGTAGTGAATGTCTCCGGAAATTTTGACCACCTGCGGTTCTTCAATGTGCGCCCAAATCCAAGCATATGGGCCTACATCATTTTCACCTCCACCGAAAATGCAGCCGCCACAGCTGCGATTCGACCCCGCTACGTGCGAATCAGCAGCCGAGTACCTTAGCCACTAGACCACCGCGACGAGGCACTAGGCGGTTCGAAGTGATGCCTAGCACACGATATAGTGTGCTAAGCATTGTCAATGCGTCTGGTTTTTTTTTCTCCTGATATTGTTCTGCTCTCTAGCTACCCACAGGGGCTATAATTAGGCCGTGAAACGTGATTAACGGCCACGCATATATGCAATATACTTGAGCTGAAGGAGCTCATATGTAGATCGCACAAGAGAAGCTCGAAAAGCTTCCCGCGTATACAGCACCACACCCAAGTAGACAGCCTTTTTTAGGCCGTCTTCATCGGACCTTGCTAATACACGCTAATGACTCTTTACGAGGCCCCTTTCATGCCGAGCTTTTTTTTTGGGGGGGGGGGGGGAGGGGGGCCATGCCATAATCGTGCACATTCCTTCACAGTCGCTTCTTGTAATGCAGTCTTGCCATACAACTTTCTCAACAGCACTTCTTGTCGCTTATGCCCTTCAGTTCTCGCTTTCGAAAATTCAAAGAAGTTTCCTGTCTTTGCTTTTCACATCCCTCACTTGGTAATATATACTACGCTAAGACGCGTTAAATTTGCGATGCATTAGAACACGCTAGAGGTGTTCCTGTGGCTTCTTTTCTTTCTGTTAGCACGGGAAAGCGAGAAACGTGCGATGCGTGAATGCACTCACTGGGCGCTGCCTCGTCTTTGCATGGTGTGCTGGGTGCGGCATTGTTGCGCGCGTGCGTCAGCTGTACACTCACCCGAAAGCCTGGAGCCTGGCAGCGCGCCTCGTTCACGATCTTGAAACATACGATCTGGGCATTCCCGGAGCAAGCTCCTCGGGCGTGCCTTAAAGAAAAAAAGAAAAGTACATCCCGTAATATAAATGAATGGATGATAAATCGCTTATCTGAGCACAATCGTTCTGTCAATTCACTAAACATACTAGACCCACAAACCACACTTCAATTATAGAAGCGGGAAAGGAGATAGGACTGCTTTCAATTTATTTGTAGTTATATGGCCGCTTGCACACCATAATTGGGAACCGACTCGTGCATCAATGTTTTAAGTATAGAGCCTGGAGTCTCATTTTAATCATGTCGGCACTATAGTGAATTCCGAAATGTTATGAGAGCCCAGGACGCTGTTAAAATACATCGCGAGCGTATATCGGTCAAGTAAATTTCCAGTATTGAACCTTAGAAGAGTTGGTAATTATCTGTTTTGATAGTACATAAAATAATTGAAAAAAGGTGGCATAACAAGTAGACACTGTACCACTGACACCTTTACAAAGTACGTCAAAGAAGAGGACTACATATTTTAAAGGACAACTGAATAAGACATTTTTTTACCTATATGACGTCCTAGTAATCCTGAATAAACAGAAAGAACTGTTGCACATTACTGCCGCGCAACTATTATTTTAATGAAATAAGCTTTACATTAGGCTAAGTTTTTTCATGCTAGGACTAGATGAGCGAGTGATCCAAAATCACATAGAGAGACTAGGCAATAGACAATCAGAATAAAAAAACTGACATCCAAGATGTCAACAGCTTGTTTCGTATCCTATATCATGGTATAATTATAGGATAAACGAAGGCGTCTTAAAGGAAGAAAGCTAGAAGGATATTGTGCTTTTGAAGTAACTTCTTGTTGGGCTAGTGGGTTCACATAAAATAACTAGAGCAAAAGCACAAAGTACATTCACACACACTTACACCCACTACATACATTCATACACACAGTAGAGTACATTTCTGTACTCGCGGAAAACCTTGCTTTGTAATGAAGTGAAGACAGCTGAGGCATGCGTGTGCTACCGCTAACGAATATAGTCCCACGATCGTGTTCATAGTTTTTGAGTAAGATATAAAAAGCTACGCCATCTCCGGCTAAAGGAAACCATGTGTAGATGCGAAGCGGCGGGCTCCATCACTTACACTTGCGGTGGCGTTGACGCTAGCGCTCATCGCAGCTTTGCGCAGGAGAGAAACTTGGGGAGGAGCAAAGCATGCAGTGATAGACCAGTGTTTTCTACGGAGCATGCCAATCGATGCTAATGCGCAATGAGGGACAGAAGACACCGATTGGACACAGAGACCCGGAGAGTTAACGGACACAGGACACAGAGTTAACGCGCACGCTGCGAACTTTTTCTTCAATAACGCAAAGGAGAAATCTCCCACCGGCACCACCTTGGATTTCACGATCCGGTCACTACATATACGGGGTGGCCAGTGAACGGTTGTGCAGCATGAGCAGCCAGTTTTTTTTTTTTTTTCAGTCAGGAAACTCACTAGAAAACGCTGCCTGCGTCGGCGTTCCGAGGTCAGAGGGGGCGCGCATGCGCAATGGGGTGGAGATGCTGCGTGCAAGTATGTTAAAGGAGAGAATGGGTTGTAGTGGTTAGAAGATGAGAAAAGGCACCTAATTTCTGCAACCCGGTCGGGAGCACGGCACAGTGCCTGCGGGGAAAGAAAAAGGGAGAAAAGTGGAAAGAGGAAAGATTAAGTGAGCAGTGGAACGGTCGTCATCAACAGAAGCAGCAGACCAGAAGCAAGGGTAGGGGTGGCAAGGGGCCCGTCCTCAGCGGTAGGAGAGAATGGGCGAAGTGAGCGTATACTAGCAAACACTGTAAGTGTTGCGAGGTGAGAGAGGGGGGCTGAGCGTAGGAGAAGAGAGAGAGAGTGAGGGGAGGGGACGTGCGTGTGCAGTAAAGGTGTCACGCACCACACTGGATTGAGCTCCACCATGAGACGCTTCGCATCCAAAAAAAGCTCCTGTATTTTCTGTAGGCAGCTCTTTCAGGAAAGACGCAGCTCACACCATCGAGATATTTGCATTTGTTTCATTTTATACATCATCATGTTGAATTTTCGCACGTGACGGTGAATAGCGCCTTTCACGTGTACCTGGGACGCAAAGCGAGGTCTGCGTTGCAACGAAACGCTCGCCGGTAGCTCTTTCCACCATGTTGAGAAACGCATTCCGTACCAAAGTACTTCGCGTAGCAGTACATGTGCAGATGCTCCACCCCCGTAGCTTTCCCTTCATTGCCAAGAAAAGTTGACCGCAAGTATAGTATAGTGGGTCTATCTTATTACCCGTTCAGTTTTGTCTTGCTAACTTATGGAATTCTGAGCGCTGTGCGTATTTGGTGTCTGTAGGTTTGGTTCTAGGGGCCTTCTATTTCGTGAGATATAAGCTAATAAAAGATGAGGGATAAGTGAGAAAACATAGTGTCAGTTTTGTCACTTGGCCCGCACACAAGCAGATAAGATATACTGTGCTAATTAGCCATTTAATCTGAAGCACACCGTACAGGCCCAAGCATCTCGAAGGAAAAGTAATGTGTGACCCACCCACAGCAGAGAAGTCCATCGGGTAATGTGATCAGCAGTGAGGTGCGTCAGCATTTTATGCCTGTGACATGAAAGGCTCCAGCATTGTCGTTGGTGGCCGGGTTAGTTTCACAATAATTTTTACCGTTGTTTTACTCTCTCAAGTCTCTTAGAAAATGCTAAAATAATCTGAAAGATTCCCAGCCATTCGGGCGTGGTTCGCGCAGGCCATGGTTAGACGGGAAATGGACCAGTTAGAAAAAAATACAAAAAAGCACGCGTCACAATATCAAAGAAATATGTAACCTAGTGACTCTTATACCTCAGCGCTTTGTCCAGCATGACTTTGATACGCTCGGTGGGTTTCGTGCCTGACGGATGTCCTCTCCGCGATGTCATCTCTTCGACGACCGCTCGCCGATCGGGGCCCCGTCCACGGACTTCGCTAACCATCTCCCAGTCTGTTATTTTTTTCTACATGTTTACTTTTTTCTCCATCTCGCTTATTCCTCCTTATTCCCTCCCTTATGAGCGACTGCGAACGTGTAGCGTTCTGATTCAGACAGTTCACGGGCTTGCTTTCTATTCTCCCTTATCTTTAATTCCTATCCCCCCATCCCCAAAATGACTTGTTAAATATTTGTTAACTTTTGAGGTGCGTATTACATCATTTATGACGAATAGTACACGTCTTATAGGAGTATATTTCAATATTGGCGCATTGTGGCTCATTAAATGCCATTATTATATATATCCTGATACTTTTATAATACCTTAGGCTGTTGACTCCATTGTATATATGTGTATCATTATGATAAGAACAACGCTGGTTGTATAAATTTTCATTCATTGGGCACGCCAAAAACTCAGTATACATAGCTACCTATTCAGAGATTATGCAAGGCTTTGCTTGCTTCTAAGTCCTTCGGCAGGGGCTGAGCAAACATTCATGCATGGCGTGGATTTAAAGATGCTCCGTGATTTCTCAGTTGCTAAAATCAACCACGTGTTTTTTTTTTCTTTGACCTCCACAAACAGACAAAAGATGCTTCGCAATAAAAATAAAATAAAGTAAATAGTAACCCAACATGCCCCTGTAAACACATTCATCTTTGAAAGTTGACAAAAAATGCAGTGTCACAAGTGTCACTGACTTAATGTTACTGACTTAAGCGTTACTGATTTAAGACTCATGGGTGCTGCATACATCCTGATTTCTCTATTTACTTGAACCAAAAGCGTATTCGGGAGACGTTCGAATAATGTTACTAAGTATTTTTTTTTGCATATGTTGAAATACTTAAGTCATTAGTACCACATGGTTTCGTGGTATAAGAAGCAAGCTAGTGCTTCGAGTGGTATACAATACAATTCAAGCTTCGGGAGCTTTCTTGTCTCTAGGATTTCAATTTCTTAGATCAGCATAGACTTGGTCATTTTGCTTTCATCAACATTCTTATGTCGCGAGTACAGTTTACAAAAGTCCTCATTTTTTCAAATTTACTTTTTAATGCAAGATTGGCGCCTGGGTACATGACCGTTCTTATCAGAGTACTCGAGGCACGCGTCATCTGCAAGTGCCCAACGAATGCTAAGGGAACGTTTCAGTTCTGTGAACATTTCCATTCCGTGCACTCTTCTAATGTATGCAAGTTTTAGAAAGATTTTGCATCGTCATGTATATACCAGAAACAACGCCTAAATGCCTCAGTGTCCGTTCTTTTATTTTCATTTAACTGGTGGGATGATTACCAACAATACGAAGAATATTATCAGTTTAAAAAGAAATAACCAGACCTTACCATAGGCACCAAAGCCTCCGCAAATACACTTACCTTAAACAAAAATATGTGCACGCGTCGTTAGAAAAGTAACGTTTCAGAGAGACCAAGTAGCAATAGTAGTAGTAGAAAATTTATTGTACTAGAGGGAATTAAGAAGAAGGTGGGTGGTTACCCTAGTCCAGGGCCCCCACTGGCCTTTGCGGCTCACTAGGCCTGACCGAGCAGAGCAAGTTGGCTCCCAAGTGTTTCGAAAAAGATGTGCTCTAAAAAATTGTCTAAAGCGCTAGCTACATTTACTTATTTGCTGGCTTCAGTACCCCCCCCCCCCCCCAGAAAAAAAAATCCTCGCTTTTACTGTTTTAGGATAAAAATAAAAAAAGGAAAGTAAAAAAATGAGGTTTGCTTGCCCTTTACTGATACACAATATTCCACACACTATTAGCAGCACTTCTTTTACGTTTTCATAGCGCGAATTGAGAACTTCTTTCTGCACGGAAGCGGAGGTCACCGAATCGCCTTATACGATCGTGTCTTTCTTTTTTTTTTCTTAGCCGATCTCTGTGCCCTGAGCTGGAGATCTTATTCAACTAATTTTTTCCCGCAACTTGAATTTATTCTTAACGTTTTTCTGCTCTTTTTCGCTCAATGCAAGCTCAAATTATTGGGGAGGATAAGTAACGAGTCCTTTTCCCTAATGAGCGCGAGTCTGGTTTTTCAGGCTTTTTCGTTCTTTTTAAAACTATTCCAGATATTTCGAAGGAATGCCAACCTGGAATATTCATTAAGCATTAATGATTCAAGGGGGCTGGGCACACTCACGCGTACCGCGATGTTTTCACATAGAACAGCCGCAACGCTTTCCTCCCGCAAAAGATGAAAAATAAAAGTGTGAATCAGATAAAACATCCCGATCTGAATATGCAAATGCCAGGAAAATATAGAGTAGACTTGACATTTTCGCATTGCATAATATAGTCCGAAGACATTGGCACGCAATACTTCTAAATTATGTCAATATAAATTACTTTTTTGCTGTTAACAATACCACGAAGTAAGTTGGGCGCATAGCCTAAAGAAAGTTTTCGGAAATGGGAAGCCTATTAATCAATATTAAGAAAATCGTGCTTCATTGCTCAAGACAAACGGTGAAAACAATTTGAAGATAGAAAAAGACGCCCCTATTCGTGGATGTGCGTAATGAGCCAGATAATGAGAACGACTGTCGATTACAACAGAAGCGCCCCACGTAACCGAACTTCTTATTAAAACTCTCTACGTAAGCACGTTTTTCTTTGAGTTCGTGTTAGGTGGGAGGTGGTTTAGTACTCCGTGCTGGCCGATAATAATTTTAGGGGCGAAGCTCCTTATGGCGTGGCCAGGGGAGTGAAACTTCCTATACCCTCCATGGAACGCGATATTCGCTCGCAGCACCGGACGAACGCCTGGTGTTTGGGGGCGGTACGAAAACATGGCGGCGCATTGCAGACATGCACTGGGGGACGCCATCTTGATGAGGACTGAGGATTCGAGTGGCGAGGGGGGGGGATTTAGCGCCAAATTCAATTGGGATGCACCAGCAAGCCAAATTGAGCGAGTGGAAGGTATTCAGATGGCGAGCACGCGACCTTCTTCCTGTTGCGCAACCCGCCACATGATGAAAACGGCCATCAGTGCGTTCTGATTGATGGTCTGCCCATCCACCTATTTGTGCACTACTTATTCTAAGTAAGACGTTGTTTTTGTTTACGTGTACACATAAATTAGACAAGAATAAAGAGCAGAGATTGTTTGAATGTTTTATTGCCTAAACGTACGGTTTATGCAGTACAAATACAACTTGAATGTTTTACGTTTTTGGTCGCATACAAAAGTGGACCGCACATGCCAGCATGCTAATAACCTAGTATCAATTCAGTGCACATTGCCGCACATACGTATATACAAAGACAAAAAAAACAGTAATAACTATACACAAGTTCACAGCACGTATCCCGATATAAAATCATCCCATGAGTGGGACAAGATAATACGGCACACCGCACACTTAGGATGCAAGAGGAAATGATACAAAAACCATAAGGTACCGGAGTTAGACATTGCTACATTTTCTATTCAGCATCAGGTTTCTTTATAAAAGCTTAAGCAAAAATTTACAAAATACTGAAGCCACTATAGAGTGTTCTCATAAAATAACACGAAGGGTTTATGCTTTCTTCAGCGTAACATACCTATATTGCTTAATGAAAAAAAAAATACAAGCAGATAAATAGTACACACACATGTCCGCTTCAGAGGCAGAAAATGGTGACCTCAGCTATAGAAGTAGCGGTGACTCAAAAATATGGAAATAGCGCCTACTTTTGCGCATATGTGTGTCTTTTTGTCATCCGTGTTTTCTGAGCACTCAGTTTTTCAAGACCTCAAATATGCAAACAGAATCCTAAAAGTTACAAAAACTTCCGCATTTTTCGTGCTGCAGCAGATTTTCTGGTGCGTTGTTTCGCCAAGGAGATGTTCACGAAGCGAATATGCCACAACAGGCGAATCCTTGCAAAGAGGTGCACAAAGGTTTTCTTGCATTCTTCAGAGCAGAATTTTTGCCTTCCCATACAACTGTGCAAAATGCCTGCCAAAACTCCACTCATATTAGGCAGGTGCGCCACAACACCGATATATTCCAAAAAGCAAGCTTCCATGGCCTTAATATCCCGAAAGCAATCGTCAGAAGGCATTGTTACATTGCCAAATAAATCTGAGGAGATGTTGCTTGCCTTAAACATAGCAAAATACTGGTGGGATGCACAAAGCTGGCGGTCGGCATTCTTCAAAAGGGTGTTGCACACACAGTGTGGAGGCCTGTGCAACAAAAAGTGCCGTACGAGATATCCCCCAACATAGTAGAGAACGTTATCCTCTACTATATCATGGCTAACGGGCTGTTCCTCATCAGGAAGCATATCGACTGTTGGTGCTGCATCACAAGTAGTAGGAAGCGAATGAGGTGGCCCTGACATTTGTGCCAACACAGTGCTGCGATCCTGTTCACAGTTTCCTTCTGAAAAAAGGGCAACCAGTTTGCCAACAGAAATGTGTTTCAGACCTGATGTAAGCTGAAGCACATTTGGGTTGTCATTGCAGCCATGCTTTAACCTAAGAAGCCCGAAAAGGTTCTCCAGGGGGTCCTGCTGTAGCCAGCGAGTCAAGAGAACACGAAAATCAAAATCTTGGAAGAGGTCGTCCCAGAGGAGAAGGATAGCCTTTAAGGTGACCTTCCATGCCTCAACTGTGTGTGGTTGCCGAGGCCCGTCAAATTTCCACCTTTCAACCCACGACGGGCACTCTCGCAAAAAGGCTAGGTGTTCGGACCCTTCCGAAATTGCATAACGTAACTTGTCACTGGCTTTTTTTACAGAAGAGCTATTCAGACAGTCGAATAACTTATCTATCTTCTCGAGAAAATCAGCTGTTGGTTTGGCAGATGCCGGCAACACGCCAAAACCAATGAATACATCAATGGCCACTGAGACCGATTCGCTCATCACCTGGCTGGCATATTTAGCTTTCATGTTATTGAAAGGCTTCCGGTAAATGTGGTTGTCGGTTAGTTTCTTCGCCAATTTGAGTTTGAGAGGATGCGAGCTTTCGTATAGTTGCGAAATGAAAGACCAATCCACAATTTCTTGCCCGATATGGAGTTGTTAGGTGCGCGGAGATTATTCCTTGTGCATTTAAGTAAGTGTGGTGTGTCATATAGCAAATAAATCTTGCGGCCTTCAAGCACAAAAAACGGCTCTTCAGGCGTCACACCTAGCTTACTTGCCAAAGTGATGTTGCTTCCCCCCTGGTCGCAGATGAGCGCCTTCACAAACAACCGGGCTCCCTGCAGCTGCTTGAATAATGTTATGATCAGATGATGAAGAGTATCTGCGGGCGTTTTGGTCCTTGATACTGTGTAAGCAACAGGCTGAATCCACGTTTTTGAAATGCCTGCCACAAGTATCAGGAGCGCTGAATTTGCCATGGCTGGTGTTCTTTGCCTACCGTCATCGGAGAATCCCATCACAATGTCATGCTTTGCATCATACTGCAGATGTTCCTTCAAGGACATTTCGTCAAATATTAATGTGCACGCACGATCTGTTAAATGCCAATTTCGGGTAGCTTCTTCGAGGGCTTCAATAGCGGTTGGAATAACTCCGGGAGTCATCGGAATATTTGATAACCACTGCTTTAGCGACCTCACAGTTGGCATGTCAAGCAGTCTTGACAGATGTCTGTACGCTTTCGGACCATGAAAGTATAAGTTTAAAGCGAACTGGCGGTGCTCGGGCGACCACCTCCGCCCTCTACGTTTCACGCCATTAATTTTAACTTGAGTCTCAAGCAATCTAAAGAATGTCTTGCGGACGTAGGGCCTGATAACATTCAACGCCTCGGACTGGGAAAGCTTTTTAACCTTTCTCTTGCCAATTCTTGACAGTGCCTTCCGAAGCCTTGAATTTATCTTCTCCAGGTTCTTCATTTTTCTGGCTGTCCGGGGCGAGCACCTAGAAGGTTTGTGTTGTCGACCCGCTGGATTGGAACCTGAAAGATTTAGAAAAAAAGCTCATTTATACTGTGTTTTTGTGAAAGCTGACCATGATCTTTAAACCTAGTAAAAGTTCTAGCGGCTTTTAGAATTGAAGTGATTACTTCCATGAGTAATCAGTTGGTCATATTTAGTTCTCGATCCTTCACTTATTCAAACTTGGGGCATTGGGAACAGGCCTCTGATAAGCACACTGCTGGGCATTGAGCCTACTAATGGCATGTATAAGCATCGTGGGCAACATGAAGCGTCAACTAATTTTTCCTAATCATTAGCATACTCCTTGTTAACAAACATTATTGGTTATACGTTTAAAATGGTATGTTTAGGAAAAAAACAACGAATTCATAGTCTTCTTTAAAAAACACTAATCCCTCTAATAATAATAATAATAATAATATCTGGGGTTTAACGTTCCAAAACCACGATATGATTATGAGGGACGCCGTAGTGGAGGGCTCCGGAAATTTCGACCACCTGGGGTTCTTTAACGTGCACCTAAATCTAAGCACACGGGCCTGAAACATTTTCGCCTCCATCGAAAATGCAGCCACTGCGGCCGGGATTCGATCCCGCGACCTGCGGGTCAGCAGTCGAGCGCCATAACTACTAGACCACCGCGGCGGGGCACTAATCCCTCTTAGGAGGCAACAAACAAGCAAGAAAGGGATCGGACAAGCACTCGTCTCGTCCTGCCTTTCGGTATACATCGCTCTGGTTCTCGTCCCCTAGCAATGAACTAGCTTGCCCAGCTGACACCCTAGTGCACTTTAGGATCTGTTAAATGGTACGTGACATTAAAACGATAGCTGCAGGGCATTAATTTATCTGGAATAGCTTTAAAGAGCTTAGAGAGCAATACAATTTGCGTACATGAGGGCTCAGTCTGTTGAACTTCTTAATCGGCGCTGTGAGCGGGCATTGCAGTGGTATTCGCGGGCCGAGGAGAGCCTGTGAAGAGAAATTGGCAGAGCACAGATTTCAGCGTTACATACATACAGCTGGTATTAGGCGTCACATTAAATATTTGCAATTACAATCACTCAGAGCGTTTTCTCACTATTAATTGGTCTCCTCGCGTATTATGTCTCAGTAAGAGTAATAAAAAAAGTGTAAACACACAAAAAGAGAACGCTACGTGTCACTCACTAAATATATGGGTGTCCCAACTATCCTAAACCAATATTTTAAAAATCTTAATGCGATGTGCCTAGAACAGGTTAACATCGTGGTGCCCGTGATGACCTAGCGCGTAACCGAATTCTTGCCAGTTACACTTATTTGGCCCATTGAAAATAAAAGTAATTTTGTAATAATAAAGCTAATAAAAATAAAGTACCTTTTGGATTCTTAATTTTAAAAGCGACTTTGAACTAGGGTGTCGTAGAATATATATATATTTCTAAAAGGCCAGTTCTGTTGCTCCCACTGTCAGAGCTATCGCGCAATTGTTTTAACAGCGACACCAAGTTGGCCGCTACTCACTCGCCATGTGCGAAATAGCTGATAACGCGCCACATGGAGTACTCTCTCAAGTTATGAGGTCATTTTCGCCTTTTCCTGTAAAATGCTACGCCACGGGTAAAATAGCAGAGACAACTGAATCAGAATCGAGGAGGTTACATGTAGAGCGTTCTGAGTGAGACGTTTGCTCTAAATTTAATGATTGTGAAGCCGGCAAATTTTTTACTTAGCTAGTTATATCTACCAGCAAAATCATGCCGTCGAATCCATGGATGCTGTGTACACCATGCGTTGGTATTGTTGGTGTAATCTGCGCGAGAATCTTAAAAATACTGAGTCATGATAACTCGGACAGGTACACATATTGAGTATTAAGACATTTCTGTAAATAGATGTAGAGGCATGAAAGTTTGTGCTGTTGTATGATCACTTTACAGTATTCCCACCTGGACTTTCGACGTGTGTCTGCCCATCGCCAAAGATGGAAACTGTTGGCACAGCACATCTTAGCAGCCTTGTCTGTCCAGGGTCTGCGTAGTCCCTGCTGGTGAAATGGGCAGAGCACAGGCGGTAGCTGCTGTAGATCTGACGAGGTGGTAAATGAGCCAGGTCCTGTCGTCTCGCATACTGAAGCCAAGCGCGAGATCTGGAAAATCAATGTGTGCGTGTGTAGTATTTGGGTTAGAATGGATTTATTTCTGTTTTCAGGCGTAGATGGATAGCTTTGAGTGAAAACTGGCATCCTTATTCGAAGTAAGCGTTATTTGATACATTTTTCATCTTCCTTTTCTAATTGAATTTTTGTAACCAAGACGACTTGTGATAGCAATCCTGAAAGCAAGCTTTAAAATAAAATCTGTCTTTATTATTAGGAGACGCGGATACATGCTTCTACTTGCGCGATAGTAATGTTTGGTGGCAACGACCCCAGCTTTCCTCCTAATTCAAAATATATTTTTGCAGACAATAGCAATCATCCCACACCAAAATCTCTAAACAACTATTCGTACATATATACCCTCGCGCACTGCGTATTCCTCGGGTATTTCTCGCGCCCTGCTGCAAATCTTTCATAAAAACCTTATTAAAACCGGTAATAAATTAGTAGAACACATAAGTTTACATTGTCCAATTATTTATGGGCTTTTAGCTGCAATTGCATTCTTGTAAATATATCGTAATTGTACTTAAGGCTGAAACTGAAAACATGAAATTGAAGTATACATTATAAATTATTACTTTATAAATTTATTACTAAATTCCTCTGCAATATGCCGCGGATTTACGTGAGGCCAAAATGAAAACACACAATTGAAACGCAATAATGTAATAACATCCGTCTAAACTCGCAAGTGTAATAATTTATGTACTCAGTACTTAATTAACATAGTACTAACAACACATGCTATGAACGTATATGGACCCTCCCTTATAGCCAAAAGATTATGGGAATCGCCTTCCTCCAGCTATGGATATAAATAGGCTGATAATATTCAAGAATAATAATAACGCATGCAACGAGAACAGACTGAACGCAGGCAATCAAAAGGTAATAAAAAGAGTGCGGATAAGCTTACACTGTTCTATTAGTTACTGTATATGCTGCTACAAATACATTTGTGACATGCCTTGCATTGCCTTGAGCCAAAGTGCAACATCGAAATGCAATGCACGATCGAAACGCATTAAATTGAAAACGCAAGTATAAACAATCGTGCGTAGCAAATGTATTCGCTGGAATAATTTCCAGATGCTCTGCCGTGCATGCCATGTATAATTGAAGCCGAAAAGCAGACAATCAGAATGTAATGAATAAATCATGTACGTGTAGCTCAATTAAATTACACAGCTACTGCAGCAACCGCATCCTGATATGCCGTGCAAGCGTAGAAAGACAAAACGAGCAGCATGGAGATCGTACCTTTCGTCCGCCGGGATCCGAAAGAATTTTATGCCGGTGTGTCGTGAAGAATTCCGACACCACTCAGCGCAGCACGATTTGTGATGACGGCGAGAATCCATGGATGCGTCTGTTTGGCTGAATTTTGCATGGGTTTCACTAAAACAAACTTTACAGTGGTAAAAGCGGCCTTTGGGACACCGCAGGCTGTAGCATACATGGGCGCGCGAAAAGAAACGCCCCTTTTTCGCCGTGAGAGATAGGACGACTGCGCAGTTCCCGTTTTCCACTTCGGGTGGCGCTCTTATTTTCGCAATCTCGAACTGCAACCTTTAGGTTCACTTGTGTAGTAAAAACTCCGGAGTTAATGAGCAACCTAGTAATAACTATAAAATAGAACAAGAACGTTCATTTAGGTAGTACAGCCCCCAAATGTTAGGATCGCTGCGGTCACGGGACAGAAAAACCGCGAAGTTTCACCCCCCTGGCGTCGCTTTTGCGTCCTTCGTAGTACGTAACCACCAGTGGAACATACCCGAAATAGCGGTCCTTACGATTTTGACCTCTAAGGTGGTTCCGGTGAGAGATTTCTTCTGTGCGTTGTTGAACAAGAAAAGATAGTGCTCAATGCACATGTTAATGGCTGCTAAGGAGGAATGAGGGACAGGAGCATTCGGCCTTTAGGTAACGCGCACGCTGCGATCCCCATTAGCAGCTATTGGCATGTACATTGAGCACGATCTGACAAGAAAGGGTTGCTACATTATACTCGCTGGGTGTAACCTCCTTGGTTTAAGAAAGGTTTAGCGAGCGTTGGGCCGCATAGCCACGAATACAGTGAACTAGTATATACCATGAACTCGAGGTGGTTAAAGGTGGGAAGTAAACCCGAAGCGCAAGCCGTAAGAAAGTGTGCATGTGCCACCTCCCGTTTAGTCCTTGAAATGTCCGCTGGATGGCGGTGCTTCTATATGGAGTATATATGATGAAAAGATGCGAGATGGTGGTACTTGGAGTGCTGAATAGATGGACGAATGGACACACAGACAGATGCATGGATGGACGCATGAACGGACGCAGGCGCGGATGCATGGACGAACGCAGGGACGGACGCACGAACAGACGCACGCACGGACGGGTGGATGGACGCATGGACGGTTACACAGACGCACGCAGGAACGGACGGAAGCAAGAACGAATGGACGGACGAATGCTTCGCCCCACTCCCCATCATTCACTCCGTGGATATGCTGCCATTTTTTTTAATTGGATCGCCTAGCTCGTCTATGCGCTTCTGCTATACAAAGCTGCGCGATATCAGCGCATGGTAAAGAACATCAAATGGTCGAAATTTCTGGAGTCAGCTATCCCACTGGAATAGGCTGCCCACGTTTCGCGTCTGGCCACACACCTCTAATGTACCGCTAACACAGGAATGCCTGTTGGGGCGAAATTGGTCGTGATTGCTGCACGTACGCTCGCAAAGTGCCCATTACACCATAACTCGTCATTGTAACCAATTCTCTTACGTCAAGCAAAACACGCGTCAGAGCAGCTGCACACCTTGTTGATGTAGTATGTGAGGACAATCATAATGCATTATGAACGAGTTCATCGTAGTCAGGGCAGCTGTGAACCGCTCCCGCTTGGCACGATTCACATGGTGCGGGGGCATAAGAACAATGCTTCTATTTTTTTAACATTGGCGTGTTTCTCCCTGAAATGGGGATGAATCGGCACGCCTATCATTATTAGGTTAACAGAAGGACAACTCTGATGCAACTTTGCCGCAGATAGATAGATAGATAGATAGATAGATAGATAGATAGATAGATAGATAGATAGATAGATAGATAGATAGATAGATAGATAGATAGATAGATAGATAGATAGATAGATAGATAGATAGATAGATAGATAGATAGATAGATAGATAGATAGATAGATAAATAGATAGATAGATAGATAGATAGATAGATAGATAGATAGATAGATAGATAGATAGATAGATAGATAGATAGATAGATAGATAGATAGATAGATAGATAGATAGATAGATAGATAGATAGATAGATAGATAGATAGATAGATGGATAGATAGATAGATAGATAGATAGAAACACCTAATTTGCCTGCAGTACATTAAGAAATACTTTGAAATTTATGAGGGCTCCGTGATATGTCTCTGTCGACTATGACACCCAGAAATTTGTGAGACCGACGGTATGGTATATTTTGACCGTTAATTGACACTCTGTAATTCGACATGGGTTTGCGCGTAAATGCCAGAAGAGCGCACTTTCCGGAGGAAATTTCCAGGCCTCGATTGCGTAGATACAAAGTAGTTGCAGTAGCAGCTCTCTGTATTCTCGCTCGTAACTGCAGGCGAGTTACCGCAGATGGAACCCTCATGTGTCGTATTTGAAAAAGCGATTGACAGGCATATGCCATCTTTTGAAGTTTCTCACTGGAAAGACTTGGGGAATGCAGCCTAATGCTATGTTACGACTGTACAGGGTGCTTTTCCTTGGCTTTTTACGATACAGTCTGCCTGCATTATCAAACGCCAGCAAAACAAGTCGACGCATGATACAAAGCGTTCAGGCACAGGCGCTTCGAATATGTCTAGGTCTGCCTCAGGGTGCCTCAACAATGGCGACTATAGCTATAGCCAAAGACCACCTCGTGCAGACCCATATTGAAATTGAAGCTTTGAGGACACACATAAGTCATGTGGGCCGGACTCCCCATGACCACCTAGCCTCTCTACCAGTGGATAGACCTCATACTTCCTTTTGTCGAACAATAACTACACTTGGTGACTCCCTACCAACTGGTTTTACGCCCGCGGCGAGACCTTCAATTCCTCCATGCTGCCTCAAACAGCCAGTCATCAACCTGACAATACCAGGCATCCAGAAAAAACGAGATTTCTCAATACCAGCCCTCAAGCAGCTCGCCTTACTTCTGCTGTACGAGAAGTACCAAGACTGCACCCACGTCTACACCGACGGCTCCGTCCTGCCAAACAGCTCAACAGCGGCGGTCGTTATTCCAACGCACGCCACAGCCATCAAATTCAGGACAGCTCATGCAACCACAACAACGGCAGCAGAGCTTGCAGCGCTTCGCGCTGCGCTGCGTTTCATTAACGACCAAAGCACGCAACGGTGGACAATTTTCTGCGACTGCAAGGCGGCACAACAGTCACTTTTGTCAAATCTACGCCGTGGTCCACACGAGCAGTTGGTATTTGAAACAGCAGAAATGCTACACCATATAACAGAGAAAGGGCACCACGTTATATTTCAGTGGTTGCCAAGCCACTGTGGAATTATCGGCAACGAACGAGCTGATCAAGCTGCCCGTTCAGCCCATACAGAAGACAACGAACAGTCAATACCTCTCTCAAGGACGGACGCTGCTAGGAGGCTCCGCATTCTTGCTCGCCAACGCTCCATGGCTCTTTGGAATGAGCCTCTCTTTACGCATGCAAGATTACGATCCCTTGATCCAACGTTAAGCATGCAGCTTCCAACAAAAAATCGACGAGGCAACGCTACTGCTCTGTGCAGACTATGGTTAGGAGTCGCGTTTACCCGTGCGTACGCGTTCCGCATAGGTATGGCCGACACCGCCGACTGTGCACACTGCGGAGATGAAGAAACAATTCGACATATCCTGTGTGACTGCCCGAAATACAACCTACAAAGACAACACCTTTCTAATAAACTAAACAGGTTAGATGGCCAGCCGCTGTCAGAAGAAAGTATACTGCGCCATCGTGATGACTCATCATCACAGAAGAAAGCCGTGCAAGCGCTACTGGGCTTCTTACGAACTACTGGCCTGTCGGAACGCCTCTGAGTGGACTGATTTTGTGTGTGCGTGTGTGTCGGTGTTTTTCTCTTATTTATTTTTTAACTCTCCCTTTCTCTTTCAACCCCTTTTTCCCCAACCCCAGTGTAGGGTAGCATACCGGATACTAGCATGTGGTTAACCTCCCTGTCTTCCTTTTTTCTCGTTTCTCTTTGAAATTTATAATTGTTGAGATAATTTGTACATTTCTAGCGTCTTCTTACATTTATTGGCTAAGAGACTCGTTTTTATTTAGGAACTCGTTCAAACTATTTTATTAAGCAGAATTTATCGCAGGTGTCAAGAAGGTTTGCTATGTAACGTACACGTAATAAATGATCAATGATGATCTATGTAGTCAGCAACACAAAGAGGACAAAAACTGTAACAGAAGACTACATAGAAAAATCAGCAAAGTAGAGTCGTAACTTGACCCTCGTGGAATGCTATCGTGGTATTACTCTTTTAGATGCGGAGCATCTAATACTCGAGGCTTGTAGTGCGGCGCCGTCCGCAAGCTTCCTCCTCCTTCTTCCACCATCTGTGCATCCCTTCCTCCTCTACACACCGCGCGCGCTTCACTCCTCCACCATCTGTGCACCCTTCCTCCTCTACACACCGCGTGCGCTTCTCCTCTTCACGAACATTCGCTAGCTGTATAATGTAGCGCGCATGCGCCGTCACGCTTCGAGAACATCGGCAGCTGACGCGCGCGCATGCGCCGTCGCGCTTCGAGAACATCGGCAGCTGACGCGCGCGCATGCGCCGTTGCGCTTCTCCCCCTTCTCGAACATTCGACAGCTGACAGTGCATGCGCCGTCGCGCTGTATATATACTCAAGGTCGGCGCTCGCTCGCTCAGTTGCCGCTCGTCGGTTGGTTTGTACGGCGCGTCGACGTCCAAGGTCGCGGTGAAATGAATTCCAACGAATCCACAAACACAATGATCGACGTCCCTTCGACCAGCGCCGCCCTTTCGCATACTTGTGTACGTGTTCACTCATTTAACACCCCCTCCTACAACCACGTTAACCAATTTAGCCATCGACCCAAGTAAGTCGCAATTTAACACCCCATTTCACAACCACGTTAACCAATTTAGCCATCGACCCAAGTAAGTCGCACTTTAACACCCCGTGAACCAATTATATGCTCCGCATCCTCCTCAGTGTTCCCCCGAGGGAAGCTGCGGGCAATTTTTGTCCTCCAACCATGTCCTGCTGCTGTGGTGCCATCACAAGGCTGGTTTGCCTCATGCATGTGGCGTGGATTCCCGCCATAGCTAGGGTTGACTTCCTCGTGAAGAAGGTAGCCGCGGGTGACAGCAGGAAAAGACAAATTTTCCGATTGCATTCCAGCCTTAGCTTACGAATAACGCTTGTCTATTGTTGCGAAGCGCACCTCCGACGAGGTTACGAAGGGCGCCTCGAAATCTCACCGCTGCAACCACTGTTTCGAAAGACTGCGACGCCACCACGGTCCCGAAGGCGCCACTGCTTCGAATTCCACCGGGAAGGTCACCAGCCGTTTGGTAGCGTAGGTTTCTCAGCTCGCGACTGCTTCTGCGCAGAGCTGATAGACGAGTGGACGAGACGACGGTGAGTTAAACAAGGTTTATGTACAGCATATATACAGAGGCGTTACAAATTCGGCACTGGGGCCGACAGAGACTCGAAGAGCCGAGCTCTCCTCTCTAACACATAGGTCTGCTCTCAAATGGATCTGCCGTCAAAGGGGTCCGCTAACACATAGCTGAACTCTGACACACAGCTCAACTCTCTATCACATAGCTCTCTTCTCTGACACACATGTCTGCTCTCACATAGGACTGCTCTGACACACAGCTCAACTGCGACACACATGTCTGCTCTCACACAGGACTGCTAACACAAAGCTCAACTGCGACACACATATCTGCTCTCACACAGGACTGCTAACACATAGCTCAACTGCGACACACATATCTGCTCTCACACAGGACTGCTAACACATAGCTCAACTGCGACACACATATCTGCTCTCACACAGGACTGCTAACACATAGCTCAACTGCGACACACATATCTGCTCTCACACAGGACTGCTAACACATATCTCAACTGCGACACACATATCTGCTCTCACACAGGACTGCTAACACATAGCTCAACTGCGACACACATATCTGCTCTCACACAGGACTGCTAACACATAGCTCAACCGCGACACACATATCTGCTCTCACACAGGACTGCTAACACATAGCTCAACTGCGACACACATATCTGCTCTCACACAGGACTGCTGCTCGCGACGCGCCGCAGGGCTTCTTTTATTTGCACCGGGTCCGACCCAAATGTCCAACCGGGAACGCCGCTGGTCGTGAGGCCAGAATCCTCCAATGGGGTCGCCGCTGGGCCGTGTCCTTCTTTCTCATCGAATCTGGAGAGGCTGCGCTGCAGGTGGCTGCACCCAAGGACGAGTGACGTCACCGCGCATTGCGTCAGCCGCCAGACAGGAAGACGCCGGTTGTTTACTCGACGGCTCGCTTGCTGAGATGACTCACTGCACGTGCGCGCCAGAAAGGCGCCGTGGCGTGATGACGCCGTTGAGTTGTTGATCGCGTCAGGCTGGCTCGCGGGCTGGCCTTGACACAGATTGCCTTTTTCAGAGGCACGGACGTTCGCTGTGGACTCGCAGGCGTAACACTATACAGCCCTGACGTACCACATCCAGCAAAAAGAGCCTGACGTGATTCATGTGCTGCGCATCGTTTTGACAAGGGCTGGATTTTTCATTTGTACAAAGAAACTAATGCCAGCAACACAGGTTTCCTTTCGATTCTGATTCACCATTCCTGGTATTCCCAACGAAGTAAAATACGCAAGGGGAAATATCCAGCCTTTACACAGCTTAGCTTCATTTCGCAGCATATTGGAGCATATTTTTTTCGAGATGATGGTTTTCAGACTTCATTTATTTTTTTGCTGCTAGGTTTTTCTTCGTTCCTCGTTTAGTGAGGACCAAAATGCCCCTTCTAATTCAGCCAGTCTTATTGGGCTCATCAGTCGAGTATTAACCGGATACTTAGTCTTTTCGTTCATGAAACGGGCCTTTTGAAGAACCAGCGGGATGAATGCCGTGGGCTTCCACGTGTAGTCATCACAGTTTCTAGTGCGGGACCATATGGACGGGAAATTTGTCAAAAAATAAAAAAAGAAATAATTACAGAAAGACAGTACGATGAATAGCAGAAAAATAGAGGGCAAATATGTTGCCTTTAAACTAAGTCTTTGGTAGAGAATAAAATATCGCGATTGCCAGAGGGAGCAGTTGAATCCGAGCGGCACAAATAATATTCATAGATTAGTTTGGTACGCAGGGACACACGAACAATGTCTCCAGAGAGTGAACCAAACTTTTCTTGCTTTTTTTTTCTTCTCCCGTAATCATGCGAGTTTTGTGCCAGGTTTTCATAAAAAAAAACTCTTTTTCTGCAATTCTCCATCCGGCTGTTGTTTTTGCTTTGATAGATGATGCTTGGAGGTTTCTGTTTTGCGTTGCTTGACAAGGTTATTCCAGTAAGCCTAGGCCCATTTATTTATTTATTTATTTATTTATTTATTTATTTATTTATTTATTTATTTATTTATTTAGTTATAATATCTTGCAGACAACGTCTTCAGAAAAGCAAGTGACGTAGCAGTGCATAAAAAACTTCGGCTGTCAGAAGTGCGAGCAAAAAACCGAACAGACAACAAATAAATGTACGCCTGCGAACACCACACGACTACAGTATGCGAATCAGGTGAGCTGTAGTTAACTGAACTAAACAAAAGCTGGCTTTTGAAACAGAATCACCTGGTTCTTTCAGAGATTTAGGGAAAGCTACAGCACAAGTGTGCTTTGGGATATTATTGGGGCCTAGAGGTAGGAACCGTAGTCTGGAACTCACATGACTCAGGGAGAGAGAGCGTGAAATAGAGAGGTAGTGAGAGTGTGAGTACAACTTTGTTTAAGGCCAGGGTAAGACGCTCAGGTTGCGCGAAAACAACCGTATACTCCCCTGTCTTCACATTGGAGGACTCACGTGATTCGGCCTCTGTCGCGTTCTGTGAAATCCTGAAGCTGCACTTGTTGGCACTATTTGCAGACGATATTATTCTGTTAACTAGCGCTGTGCTGTTATGCTAACAATTGTGCCACTCAATGCCGTTGTGTCAGATGCGCATACTTTTGACTTGTTCACGGGACATAGCTCAAATATGCCATTCAATTATTTTAATTTTTTTGACCAATGCAACAATTCAATGAGCAAGCAGTTTAATTGCCACTGTGACTTTTATGATATGAAAAGTGATACGGAACATTGACGCCCTTAGGTGGCCAGGTTATTTCTCCGCAAAATAGAAGCTTGTAAAACACTGCGAACCCTTGAGAGACGGGTGCTAAGCACTGTAAATGATTTGACAAAAGGTAAAGAAGTACACCCGCGCATATACGGTCACGAATATTTTAATGTACACTGCCGTCCTTTACGAAAGGCAATACGTGAGAGCGGGGCCTGCGCTCTGCCTTTACTTTTATCGACTGACAGCAAAAGAAAACACGTTTGCACTCAGCGTCATCTGTTATTGCCAAACGAATTAACGAGTGATGGCCGGTATACAAACTCTGCTAAATTACACTCGCTCTTCGCCCACGCAACGGGTGCTGCCTTCAGCGCGTCGGCTCCTGCCAAGAATTCGACCGTGGTGCGCGAGCCCTGCGCAAGCTACAGGCATCGCCCAACAACTCTCGTTGCACGAGTGGTGAGGGCACGTAATCCAGCAGCGTTTGTCTACCGGACCATTACCAAGGAGGATTTAAAAAATTGCTGGAGTGGAAGTGATTGCGCAGAAGTGAAGCCGTTCCTCTGGCAAGATGGCAGCTGTGGCGGCCATCTTACTAGGGGCATGATAAATTATCACCGTTCTGCGATTACAAACTAAGCGTTTCCCTCGCACGCCCAACGTGTTTAGTGTGGGAACTTTTTCGGGTCACAAAGTGCTCAAAGCACGTATAACAGTTACTAGTTTTCCTTAGTGAGCCCCTAATTGGAGGCAAAGTTCTTTGAAGATTCAGTCATCCATACTAGTTTCTGGGTGTTATCTCGTCGGGAACAACGATCCTTTAATACAGAACTAACGTGGCATTTATATAACATATAAAATCCACTTGATCTTTAAGTGGGCACTATCAGAAAAGAGCATGTTTCCGCCATCTTGGCAGTGGCAAAAGGTGACTTCACTTCTGCTGGCAAGGCATTGCGGGAGCTTCCGCTCCAGCGATTTTTCTTTAATCCTTCTTGACCATGACTCGTTATCTTCTTTCGTAATAGAGGACGCAAAAGCGAGCACGTTTTCTTACCTGTCGGCTGATGGTGCTGTGGGTGCTGTAGGTGCTATGATGCTCCTAAATTTACTAACTCTTGTAAATATTGTGTCTTTAAAGCAATAATGTTGCCTTGTTTTCTTTTTTTTTAGTCTCGAAGACGCCACAGGAGAGCAACATCGTGGTCTACTTCGGTAAGTCGTTGACCAGCAAACCCTTTTTTTGCATATTATTGCATGAAGATACAAACACAACGACTTGTGAATGCAAACTCTGGACGATCATAGCCTGATGCTTAGCCGGATACGTGATTGCGGGCTTGCTTCAACACTCTTGTCTAATGGTGTGGCCAACTTATTCCATGATGATCTGCTAGGACATAATTGAATATTTAAAAGTTCTGCCTTGTAAAGAACAGATATTTTGAGTAAGAGACACTTTTTTGTGATAACTTAAACTAAAAATGAATTTTAAACCAAGATAAGTAAAAATAACGGCTCCACAAGAAAATGTAGCCTGAAATAGCATAGCGATATGAGTTAATAAACATAACGATAATATTTTGTGTCTTTCTTTTACATGTCAGTGGGGATACATCTGCGCCAGTGCAATATAAAAAAACTAGTAATTAAGGTGAAATACACAAAAAAAGAATTCACCCTTTATTTATAGCCCAAAAGCAGGTTCAGGGCTATATGCAGCTGGTATAGCGCAAGTGCTGCTATCATATTTGCCATTATTGAAGTTTTCTTGTGGATTAGAGCCTTGCTTTTTGTTAGCAATCATCTAGTTAGCGTAACATCTCAGGTGCCCTCCACCAAACCGCTCAGCCACCTGTACTATGCCATTATTATTTTTGCAGGCATTTATATATGGTTTGAAGAAGGGCTACTACTGGTAATACGGCCTTAAGTGTAGACTGAAGCGAAAAAAATAGGAACTTATCTGCTGTCATCGTCCTCGTAATTGCATATTTCAAACTGATTATCCACTTGCGGGACCAGCTTCAAAAAAAAAATATTACGCTCTATACTTTCTGTTATCCTCAACTCCCGTTTCTCTATGTAGTTATGTTTTCCTTCACGCATAATCATGCGCAAGGTTCTCCTCTAAAGTGGGGGGAGGGGGGAGGCAGAAGATTCGTCGCAGCCTCCCTCCGCCCCTCAATGAATGGGGCAGACGTTGCACCTATCCTCACCCCACCGCATAATTCGTTGCTGGGGGTGCGCGTCACCGCCCCCGATCGTGCGCATGCCTAAGCCTTAACGAGCGCACATTTTATTGATTGCACGGCTCAACAATTTACGCACTATGTATGAAAGCTCCACCGGGATGACAAAAAAGCCTTCACTGATCCATCCAAGTGATGCATAAGCTTCGAAAAAATAGTGTCAGCCCGTGGACGTGACCGCGGACAACGTCAGCCAAGTGTTTTGTTTGGGCTCCTTAAGTGGCCAAGTCATGGGAGGTCCGGTGCAGTAGTCGCCGCGATGTGATAATCAATCCAGGTTCCTCGCCGGAGAATGCTGGAGAGTGGTAGAATAAATTGACGCGCAAGTGAAATTGACGGTTGTTAAGTTGCAGATGAGAGCAAGCACGATGATAGCCCGGCAGGTATTACACCAGTCGACTCCTGTATGATATAAAAAAAGCAGCTAATATCTCACGCTAGGCTTTAAAAACGCACAGAAGGCCAGAGAGGACGAGCCAATTAGGAGGCCAATTAGCGGCGAGGTTAAGGTGGGTGTTGAAATTATTACGAGCGTAGGTGCGCTCCTACTTCATGTTCGGGCGTGCACATCACACGGAATTCAGAGTTTTCTATCCCCGACAATAAAAAGAAGCCGTACGGAATATCCACTGAACTAACAAAACAGTAATATACGATCTAAACTCTTAGACATAGCTCTTCAGGAGTGGCCACCGTTGATAACCGCATGGTTTTGTGAACAATCGTGGGCAACCTCCTCCTCTGCGTGTTTATATGCACTTTGTAAGGGATCAGATAGTCATTATTTCCATGGCAACGAAGGTTTAAGTAATGCAGGCCTCTTCAAATGACCGCCATCGCCATTGTCCGTTTAGGGGCGGCCATCACACTCGACCTTTTGGTTTTGTGATACGTCTCCTCTACGTTTCAAATGCTCTGACTGCACGCAGAGCACCCCGCCAACATGAGGCCCGCAGTAAACACACGTGGCTCGCTTGGTATAAATTTTGTGAGGCAAAGAGCGAGAACTTGCGAGCCTTTTATATTTCATTGAGCAATCCACGCGCCCGTAGGTCAGTATTTGCACCTTCCTGTACGCCATTCTATGGCCGGTTCATGCATGAAATACACAAACAGGATGCAATACGAGTGTATCTTGCTACAAATATAGGAAATGGACCAGCCTCAGACAGCGCCACCAATAGTCATGACGGCAAGTAGTGGCGCTATGTGAGGCTTCCACGTTGAGAGAGAGAGAGAGAAACGAGAAAAAAGGAAGGCAGGGAGGTTAACCAGATGCTAGTATCCGGTATGCTACCCTACACTGGGGTTGGTGAATAGGGGGTTGAAAGAGAAAGGGAGAGTTAAAAAATAAATAAGAGAAAAACACCGACACACACGCACACACAAAATCAGTCCACTCAGAGGCGTTCCGACAGGCCAGTAGTTCGTAAGAAGCCCAGTAGCGCTTGCACGGCTTTCTTCTGTGACGATGAGTCATGACGATGGCGCAGTATACTTTCTTCTGACAGCGGCTGGTCATCTAACCTGTTTAGTTTATTAGAAAGGTGTCTTTCCAGGTTCTATTTCGGGCAGTCACACAGGATATGTCGAATTGTTTCTTCATCTCCGCAGTGTGCACAGTCGGCGGTGTCGGCCATACCTATGCGGAACGCGTACGCACGGGTAAACGCGACTCCCAACCATAGTCTGCCCAGAGCAGTAGCGTCGCCTCGTCGAATTTTTGTTGGAAGCTGCATGCTTAACGTTGGATCAAGGGATCGTAATCTTGCATGCGTAAAAAGAGGCTCATTCCAAAGAGCCCTGGAGCGTTGGCGAGCAAGCATGCGGAGCCTCCTAGCAGCGTCCGTCCTTGAGAGAGGTATTGACTGTTCGTTGTCTTCTGTATGGGCTGAACGGGCAGCTTGATCAGCTCGTTCGTTGCCGATAATTCCACAGTGGCTTGGCAACCACTGAAATATAACGTGGGGCCCTTTCTCTGTTATGTGGTGTAGCATTTTTGCTGTTTCAAATACCAACTGCTCGTGTGGACCACGGCGTAGATTTGACAGAAGTGACTGCAGTGCCGCCTTGCAGTCGCAGAAAATCGTCCACCGTTGCGTGCTTTGGTCGTTATACAAACGCAGCGCAGCGCGAGGCGCTGCAAGCTCTGCTGCCGTTGTTGTGGTTGCATGAGCTGTCCTGAATTTGATGGTTGTGGCGTGCGTTGGAATAACGACCGCCGCTGTTGAGCTGTTTGGCAGGACGGAGCCGTCGGTGTAGACGTGGGTGCAGTCTTGGTACTTCTCGTACAGCAGAAGTAAGGCGAGCTGCTTGAGGGCTGGTATTGAGAAATCTCGTTTTGCCTGGTATTGTCAGGTTGAGGACTGGCTGTTTGAGGCACCATGGAGGAATTGAAGGTCTCGCCGCGGGCGTAAAACCAGTTGGTAGGGAGTCACCATGTGTAGTTATTGTTCGACAAAAGGAAGTATGAGGTCTATCCACTTGTAGAGAGGCTAGGTGGTGATGGGGAGTCCAGCCCACATGCCTTATGTGTGTCCCCAAACCTTCAATTTCAATATGGGTCTGCACGAGGTGGTCTTTGGCTATAGCTATAGTCGCCATTGTTGAGGCACCCTGAGGCAGACTTAGACATATTCGAAGCGCCTGTGCCTGAACGCTTTGTATCATGCGTCGACTTGTTTTGCTGGCGTTTGATAATGCAGGCAGACTGTATCGTAAAAAGCCAAGGAAAAGCATCCTGTACAGTCGTAACATAGCATTAGGCTGCATTCCCCAAGTCTTTCCAGCGAGAAACTTGAAAAGATGGCATATGCCTGTCAATTGCTTTTTCAAATACGACACATGAGGGCTCCATGATATGTCTCTGTCGACTATGACACCCTGAAATTTGTGAGATCGACGATTCGGTATATTTTGACCGTTAATTGACACTCTGTAATTCGACATGGGTTCGCGCGTAAATGCCAGAAGAGCGCACTTTCCGGAGGAAATTTCCAGGCCTCGATTGCGTAGATACAAAGTAGTTGCAGTAGCAGCTCTCTGTATTCTCGCTCGTAACTGCAGGCGAGTTACCGCAGATGTCCAGATGCAGATGTCATCAGCGTATGTTGATAGATAAATATTGTTTGGTAGTTGCGTACGGAGAGCGATTAGTGTTATATTGAATAGCACGGGGCTCAGTACACCACCCTGAGGGACGCCACGCCAACTGAAATGTGTAGACGTGTTCCCGGTGTCTGTACTCATAAAATAGGATCGCATGTGGAGATAACTGCGTATCCACTTAAACATTCGGCCACCCACTCCAATCTCTTCTAGTGCGGTAAGGACGGCTTCATGTGTAACGTTATCATAGGCTCCTTTGACGTCAAGGCACAGAGAGGCGCAAAGACGCTTATGGCCTTTCTCGTGTTCAACGTACGTGATTAGGTCGATGACGCTATCGATCGATGATCGACCACGTCGAAAGCCAGCCATGGCAATTGGGTAGATCTCATGATACTCCAAGTACCACTCGAGTCGGCCGAGAATCATTCTCTCCATCACTTTACCCACGCAACTAGCCAATGCGATCGGGCGATAGGAGGAGAGTTCCAATGGTGATTTGCCAGGTTTTAGTGATGGTACTAGACGACTAGTTTTCCAACTTAAGGGGACAGTGTCCTCTAGCCAACAATCATTATATAGCTGAAGTAGAGCTATTCTCGCGCGCTCACCCAGATGGCACAGGGCTCTGTAGGAGATTCCGTCAGGTCCTGGTGCGGAGGTACGTTTGCATGAAGCGAGCGCTGCTTTGAGCTCCTGAATGGTGAACGGGAAGTCCATACAGGAATCACGTGGTGGCAGACAACTGCTCGAAAGTGGTGAGCTGCTGATGGCTGTAGTTTGCCCTGATAATCCGGCACAGAACTCTTCAGCAACGTCCACATCTGGGCGATTTTGGTGAAGGGCTAAGGCCTTGAATGGTGACTTCAGAATGGGCGATGACCGCAAACCTCTAACCGTCATCCATATCTGTGATAAAGGCTTACGAGGGTCGAGTGACTAGCAGAAAGTAATCCAGCGCTGGAATTCTAGCTTGTCCAACCGACGTTTGATCTTCTTCTGCATACGTCTAGCAGTCCGTTAATCTTCTATGTCCTTCGTGCGCCGGTACCTTCTTTCAGCTCGTCGTTGCAAGGCTCGAAGCCGCTCCAGCTCTATGTAGATGTCCATGATTCTTACAGAGCATGGGATTGTACACACAGTCTCTTTTAGAGTGCCCTTGATGGCCTCTTGTAAATCGGATATGTTTTCTTGGCATTGGTCTTCCATACGAGACTGAAATTTTTTCCAGTCCACTATTTTAACCATGTCGCGCACTTTAGGAGGCGACAATCCTCTGATCTTGACGTATGTTGGAATGTGATCACTCCCGTGCGTTTCTATATCCGTGAACCATTCGGTATGTTTCACTAGGCTTCGCAAAACAAAAGCCAAGTCGAGACAGCTACTGCATGTGGAGCCACGTAAAAATGTAGGACTGCCATCATTCAGTAACCAAAGTTGGTTGCCGGAGGCAAAAGACACCAAGCTTCTGCCCTTCATGTTGGTATTCTGACTTCACCATAGTGTATGATGAGCGTTAATATCCCAAATGATAACACACGGGTCAGGAGTTAACGCTATGATGCCTCGTAGTCTTTTTTGATCGAAACGGCTTGATGGTGATAGTTATGCGCCAACCACAGTGATGTTGAGCCTCCTCCTTTTCACTCTTAAGCATACGTATTGGTTTCCGTCATGAGGTGGTACAGGTTGAAGGATGTAAGTGAGGTCTCGGCGAATGTACACCAGAACCTTGCTGTTTCACTAACGGTAGACAATATAAAAGGTTCGTATCCCGAGAGTCGTATTGCACTCGATAAGTTCGGCTCACAGATGACGATTACGGGAAACATATTGACGTACACAAATCGACGAAAGTCACCAATGCGCGATCCCAGTCCCCTGGCATTCCACTGCAGTATTGCTGCTTTACAAACCTCATCTCTGTAAGACAGTGGTGGGTTAGCCATTGTCTACTCTACGGCTGCTAGCACTGGACTAAGCGCGTGCAGTACTTGAAGGGCACTTTTGGCTGACGGTGTATTCATGTTGCTTAACAACATGCGAATGGTGTCCACTGATCTTAGCATCACCATCACGTGATGATCTGGCTTCCTGGCCGTTGCAGCATTTTGTGCGTGTTCTTGAGGCGGCTTCTGTTCAGGCTCAACAGATCGTCTAGGCTGAAGGGGTGGCCATTCCTTTGGAGAGAGAGATCTTCCAGCATCTTCTCTTTCAGCGCAGATGTTTGCCGTGCTAGGAGCCACGTTGAAATGCACATATATACCCCATGGGGTGGATGGGGTGCATAGCTGCTCCTGTAGGTCATTTAGTATAGCATTGGACGTCTTATTCAAAAGCCGCAGGTTCGATCTCTGCCCAAGGCAAGTTGTCTTTTCGTGTACTTTTCTTTCTTCACGTTTTACTATACATTTACAACTAATATCACTGCCTATACTGTCTTTGGCAGTGGTATTTGTTAGCTTTTCTTTATTATCGTGTCTAACACGAAGAAACAAGCCCTTAAAATTTCCACTTCTTTCTGTAAGCAACCTAAATTTTCATTAACTTCAAACTTAAAATATAATTCTATTGTATAGCAATAAAGCTGATTAATTGTTATCCTATGTGCGTCAATAAACAAGTCAGAATTTTCAGCAATACTCAGCAATAAACAAACAAAGGCACATTTCAAGTAAACCGAACGAAGTTCTTTTGTTTTCATTTCATGCATTTGTGCAGGGTGAACCATGCCATTGTAGGTTCCTTCTAACAGGCGTCATCAGTTTTTTACGACAGATCGTACCTCACCGCCGACTAATAACGTCACAGCTTTAGCTGTACATAACAGTTCAAAACTAAACTTGTCATGTCCCGCCAACACGCGTCCACTTTTCGCACTGCTTGTTGCAGCATTACGTACCGCTCTCGTAAGAAAGTGATTGATTCATTGATATGTGGGTTTTAATGTCCCAAAAGACACTATATGATCATGAAAGACGCCGTAGTGGAGGGCTCCGGAAATTTCGATCACCTGGGGTTCTTTAACATAGATCCAAATATGAGCACAAGGGTGTATAGCATTTCCGCCTCCATCGGAAATGCAGCCGCCGCAGACGGGATTCGATCTCGCGAGCTGCGGGTCAGCAGCCGAGTACCTTAGCCACTAGACCACTACAGCGGGGCGATAAGAAAGTGGTCTGTGCCAAATTTTCAAGGAAGGAAGTGCAGGGAAGCCAGATGAAGATTATTGTTGCAAGACAAGATACCCTTTTTGCTCGATCTTTTTTTAGAGAGACGTAGCAGTGCATATAGGTGTTTGCACTGGCTAAGGTTCAGTTATTTCAATATGCTGCAACCCGAAAGGGCAAACGATCATAGCAAGCCATTGAGTTCGAGGCAAGCCTTCCTACGTCCGCTCTCTAGTGCGTAAATGCATTAAATATTGACAAATACATAATGTCAAAGCGATGAGATATATATCATATGAGTTCGGTAAGCGTGTTATTTTGCAACCAGTGGTACAAAGCTGGCTCTAACCGTAACAAATGATCCCAGCAATTTTCGCATTTTTACTTGCATTCTCCCTCTATATCTCACTCTCTCTGCGATAGGCTGTCTTATTATGCATCGCTGAATGTTGTGTTCTTGGTCTAAGTTCCGTTTTTATGCACTGCAAATGGGGATACGTGTGGGGCCGCTTTCGCTGGTACTGAAGGCGAAACAAATATGAAAAAGCGACGACCAACATTTTGCGATTTATTTGTACCACGTACGTGTTAGCATTTGTTTGTTAAAACAGAAATATTCTGCATACAAAACGCATGTGTGCGATGCCATGTGGTGAAGCCAAACTCAGACTCTAGGAAATATCTTAATTGCTACTGTCATGAGACCGCCTGTAGCTGCTAACTGCGTGTTATATAAAGATATATACTGGCTCTATTTCTGAGGGTTAAAAGCACAAAACACATGTATTCAGCAGATATCGTTGTTTAGCACACGCTAGCTACAACTGGTTTTGCAGCAAACTTTGAGTTGGGGCTGGACTTTGCACTATTCAATTCTTTCCTTCTAGGTCCAACAGGTGGCACTTCACATCTTGCAATAGTTTGTCGTCTGACGCCTGTTTTTTTTTTTTTGTCCGTGTAACTCCATATTTTTTTGTATTTGAGCAGACTTCGACTGAATTAAACCACACTTTGCAGAATGATGGCTGTGGCTACTACTTGCCTCAGTGAAAAAAGACTCGAGGGGACATAAGCTGTTTATTTCAGGCTCACGCAATTTTGGTGCACATCTCTAAACAATTTCTTGCAAATTATATTTTGTTTTCTTCCTTCATGAAGAGCTCTACAAATAATGTGCACACACGGATAACCCTCTAAATTCTACGCAAACATTAAAAAGAAAATTGTCGCAATGTGGTCAAATGCACAAAGTGCAATGCAGTGGCTTCCTCTACCGCTGGTGCGGAGATTTTTTCGGTTTCTAAATCGCGACCAAACAAGCTTAGTAAGTCCGTTGCGAAGGGCGCATCCGAGATCGTCACGGGGGTTCTGTAATGACTCCCACAGGGAGCTTTTTCACGTGCACTCGGTGAGCTTCAAAAGCACATTACCTTACTCTGCATTAAAACCCATACATCCCTTCTCAAGCTTCCGTCGGGGCCTGGCCGGGAAATGCTTGCCTTTCACTGATCAAAGTAGCACTGCGGTAGGACGTGAATCCATTACCTATACTTTCTTAAGGGAATCTTCTTTGTCCTCTCCTCCATTTCTTGGGTGCTAACGTTAACTAGATTCCCGATGTATTTCTACCATTGGCATCTGCCGTAGTGATTGCGAACAAGCGCAGGCAGTCGTTGAAAGTGAGGTGGCGAATCATTATGACTTATACGTCTTGATTGCGCTTTACTCATTAGCTCATTCACTCCGTCCTTGTGAGTGAAATATGTCATCATGGTAGATGTGCCGTTCCGTCACTTGTTGACATTAGTCGTCGTTTTGCCGTTTTCAATGGCTTTTGAATCATAACGGTCGCAAAAACTAGCTCCGTAACTTCGACACGTCTATGGAAAGAGAGAATAAATTAACAGAGAGGCAGGGAGATCAATCAAAATTGTAGCATTTGGTTGGCTACCCTGCACTAAGAGGAGGAGAAAAGGGGAAGAAAGGTTAGAAAGAAGGCGAAAAGAAAAGCAGATGACCGAGAAAGAAAAGACAACAGATCTATCGAGGTTATCGAACCAATGTAGTACCTACAAGAAACGACAAAAAACAAGCTTCATTACTGCATTCATCATCGCTATTCCGTGAGTTGCCACGGCGTGTATTAACAGAAGTACTTTTATGAAAACTAGAAGAGTTCTGTTGCCTAGGTATTACGAAACGCAGCGTACGTAGATACGCTGTTCACTCCAGAAATCTTGAGGTTCTGTGCAATACGAAACACAAAAATATACGATACATAAATCGGTTTCACAGCAGCCAAGTAGGGCTATAGTCAACACACGTTCGCGATTTGGTCCGAAATCTTGATAAGGTTGTGGCACACAAGGCCTATAGATGCTTTCGCAAGTCGCGTTATTGAAGTAGACTACTGTGGTTTTTGTTCAAGTCATTCTATAACCATTGTTTTGTCATAGTAGTGGTTTTAATGACGTCGTTTATATCCGTCATCCGTTCATTATCATCAATATTAGGCTATAGCGTCATCGTCGTACAACAATCTGCGTTTAATATAGTGATCTTGTCATGTTTTGCGACGTAGCTTACCGTCATGATTTCATGAAAAATGAGAATGTGCTTAAACAATCATATGAACAAAACAGTGTCGAGAAGAAGTGAACTAGTTCATACCGCAAGTAAATCAGATAAGGGCTATCCAAAACTACTTCAAGTGCACAGAGTACACTCAGTATGAAATAAAATTTAAACATACCTCAAAGCTTTTAGTTGCAAGAGCGTCTCATGTTTGCTAGTTATAGTCACACTGATAAACGATTATGTCTGCGCTGAATGACTACCCCAAATAATGCGATACTTCAAATTCTCAGGTAGTTGTTTAATAGCCAAATTTCAACTCAACAAGAACACGACATTTCGCTACCGCCCATTAATGGTTATTTAAAAACTACAACAACATCGTGAGACGTCCATGCAATTCGGATGCTTGTCATTAAGACTAAATGATTTCCACTTATAATCACTTTCTATATTAATAACTTCATTTTTTGCATGAACCTTGGAACCTTGTAGACAATTATTGACGCCCCGCCATGGTGGTCTAGTGGCTAAGGTACTCGGCTGCTGACCCGCAGGTCGCGGGATCAAATCCCAGCTGCGGCGGCTGCATTTCCGATGGAGGCGGAAATGTTGTAGGCCCGTGTACTCAGATTTGGGTGCACGTTAAAGAACCCCAGGTGGTCGAAATTTCCGGAGTCCTCCACTACGGCGTCTCTCATAATCATATGGTGAGTTTGGGACGTTAAACCCCACAAATCAATCAATCAATCAACAATTATTGACGAAGTTGTTAGATGGGAGGTGCCATTAAGGCTCACATAAAAATAAACAAACTTTAGAAGAGACGCAGAACAATCGTCCGGGATGTTTTAGATAAAATCATAACCCAGCTACAGACATGCTTTGAATTTTGTTACCTTTTAAACAGTTACTGTCCTTTGTCTTTTTCTTGGGTTCATTTCAATCTTTTACGTTCTTTTATCTATAGTGATATAACCAAGCCCGACCTTGTTCCCGTTGAAAGTTTTTATAGCGTAAATTTTCAAACGTTCACATACAGTTGGCAGGAAGCCATTCTGTTGCAATTATCGAAAAAACAACATAAAAAACATTTCATCCCCCCAAGATTCCTTTTCAGTATTCAGGAAAGCGTAGTATTTGCTTCTTTGTGTAGTTACAAAAAGGCCCCCCAGGAAAAAAAAAGTCAGTTGTCTGTGCAACAGTTCCATGACAAGTCTTCAGCACGAATGCAATGGCATCTCTATGAAACAAATAACCTAAGTAAGAAAAAGAAAATTACAAAATTGAAGACCGGCAGTAAACTATGCTACACCTCGGGTGACAGCTCCATGAAAACTTTGTGTAAACCTCCACCTTCTGCATCACTTGCAGATCAGAATGATCTTATTCACGGTTCACTACTCAATAATGGCTATTTTGTTGTTTTTTCTCGGTGGTACCTTCTTTTCGTGACAGTGTTTTGCAGGGGCTGAAGTATAGCCGAGACCAAGCGAAAAAAGCGGCGCAATCCCCAACAAACGACTTTTCTCGCTATGTCTCATGGGCCCTATTTCGTATGCGTGTCTTCAGAGGACGAAACACATTCGATGCTACAGGGACAAACTGTGACGCGATTTGCAACGCTTTCTTTTGTTTGCCGGGACGGGATGTGATTCTCTACAGTGTCGGAATCTGTCGCGTACACATTCGCACCATCCATCAGATTATGTCATCTTTCGGCTCTTTGATCCAACAAAAAGGTTCGAACAGCGTATGACTCATGGAAAATGCTGGCGTAATTTTATGGAACGAATCTCTAAGAATCAATGGGAAAAAACAGAAAAAGCATTGAAGTCAGTCGTACAAACCTTCATAGAGCAGGGGTAGAGGAAACGTGGTGCGACTGCTAAATATAAAGGCAGTGCAAGAGTTTGTGGGGAAAATTCTTGGAGTGTAGTCAGATTTTTAAGTAATCACAATGCATAGACTTCTGCAAGCAGCTCGGACTATTTACTTGCGGCCTATTAATATTGCAACGCGTGTTTCATTTCAATGTATTTAAGTTTTATCCACAAATATTGCCAGCTATGCTAGGCGTCTGAAGTCATTCTGTCTTAATTTCACTCGGGACGCGAACAGCCGATTTCATTCGAGAGCTAACCCGGATTCCTGTGATAACAGTGAAATATTCGATATCGCATGAATTAAAGCCATCGCGCTTTACCGCTTGGCCAACCATTCGACAACGGACGCTGTGCTAGCAGCTATCAGTGTGCACCTTGAATTTTTGTACTTTGCTCTTCTTGTTTTCCGGGCACTAGTTGCCCAAATAAAAAGTTGTATTAAACACGCCAATTGCTGCCTTCATAAAACGTCACTACCACGTAATGTTCGGTAAATGTACTGGGTACGTACTGCCTGAACTTCAACAAGCTCTTATAGTAAGCAGTTTGGTGTTTCATAAAGTTCATGAACGAATCAAATATAGCCTCGGCTCGGATTTGGTTGGACTTATCCGCCGAGGTATGTTATAAAGATAAAGATGTTTTTTTGTATGCTATACGCGAAAGTTACACGATCTACTGTTGGCACGTATTATAGATATCAATTTATTCGAGTGTATGCGTTAGGAAATGTGTGGTAATTCTTTCATATATTTATCCTACAACCTTCTGTATACACCTCTGTCGATCAAAAAGATTTGATGAACAAATCAGCATCAGTATTGAACAATGAGGAATCTGACAGTCATATTGAGGGTGGCTACACGATTGCGCCACTGTGGCGCGAAGGCTAAATGGAGATAAAAATATCTCAGCCACATATTCATTCTAGTGACAAAAATTGTTCAAGGGATGCAAGAAACAAGAACACGGCTGTGGGAGCGAGTAACCTTCACATAACACTTTTAATAGAAGGGCAAATGGATAAGGCACACTTTCTTTGCTGATCGCCGGGCATCTGTTCGATTATGCGCGTCCTCAAATTTTTCACGCATCTAGCAATACTTGGTAAGAAATTGGCCCCGTATATGCATGTTAATCTGCAAACGTCGTGGAATAGTCTTGCGTGTGGAGAGAGTGAACAAAACATTTATTTGAAGTTCTGCGCAAGAAAATTGGTGAATGGTATTCTAGCGGCAATGCGTTAGTGTGCCTCGAGCGTGCAGTGGAGGCGAACGAACGCCTCAAGTCACGTCACACGTGAGACATGAGCGCCATCTGGCAGTTTTCTTAGAAAACAAAGCGCGTTGCTCTGAGACGGGTGTGCGCGCTCGTCTCAGAGGTGATAAGGTGTGGAATGCAAGGCGACGGGTAGGTGCCACCACCGTCTCGTCTTAGCAAAGCGTTGGAAACACTCGCCTTTTCGTGCAAGCGTTGCATGGTCAGCGCAGCGTGATAAGCGCTACGGTCCTTAAAATTACTTATGTATGCCTTTTCTAGTAAAAGACGCACGTGTATAAAATATACGCGTTGTTATGGTGCCCCAGGCATGCACAATATTTGTTTTTTTAATTGAAAATTGCACAATTGAGAACGCTCAGTCTTGAGCAACATTAGTGGGCGCTCTGGATAAGGTCGGCCGTTTCAAGTACCCGATGCCGTTAAGAGTAGACAAACAGACAAACGAACAGACAGACAGACAGACCAAAATTTTTGCGTCGAAGGTTCCCAAGAAAGACTATCGTCTTAAAAAAAAGAAAAGCAAGATGTCGCGGCAGGGGCCACTTTTTTTTCCGCCTAGCGCTCACTCAATTGATAGAGTCGATTCGACACACTTCAGATAATCCCATAACAAAATCGTGATTTCTTAGAAATATTGCTCTACTTCGGACAATCATGTCAGCCCGCTTCTATATGACACAAGGATTATCATACTGCTCTTTGCATTATGCGAGCGTAGCACAACGAGCGTACCAATTGCATCGCGCTGAAGAAGACGGCGGTGATGTGCATGCTTGCATTTACGATACTCACGTCTATACGTAGATGTACGCTACCTGAAAGTGACCCTCGGGCCTGCTGGATCAGCATAGTCTCACGCAAATAAAGAATTTGCGTTCTCTTGGAGTGTGCTATCACTCAACGCGTGTATGGAACACTGGTCTTGACGAAGCATAAGAATACTCCCAGCAATCATGCTGCACCACGTAGGGCCTTGACTAGAGCTCGTTTTACCGAAAACGTGTAAATTACGGAAAAGACAGTCAGCTCGGGTTAGTTCATTTCTGCTGCAAGTAGTTAGTGCTATAGCATACTCCGATTATTATAGTTAGAGGGACGAACAACAAACTGTCAACTAAGAAATGCCTAGGAAAGAAACACATGCTGATGCAAAAACTACTCGCTTGACAGAGGTATTATTTCGTTTCTCTGCTAATACCTTTGAAGGTGTACGCACAGACTTGTGTTCGCAGCTGGCTAATGCTTCCTAACTAAACAGTGGTGATGCCTGCTGACATTTTTTTCTGTAAATTTATAATTGTCAGCTCGGTAGCGCGCCCACGTCAGTGACATTGCTTGGGTATTTGGCATCATGGCTATCAGTTACAAACCAAATAATAATGCCCCAATGGAGGCACGTGAAGAAAAGATGAGGTTAGTCACTTCAGTTCAGACATTTACGTGAGCCATATAACAAGATATCTAAACAACATGCCTGCTCGCTAAATGCTTGTGACAGGGTTGAAGCTATCGGCTGTAGTCGCTAAGGTATTCCACTCTGAATATCGATGGGGCGAAATGGGTTAACCACAATTACAGGCTGTATTTCCATATTTCCATAGGGCTGAAGGGGAAAACGCTTATTTATATATATTTAGTTGCACGTTCAAATGCTACTAGAAAGGATAGTTTCACCGCAAGGGTGAAGCAAAGAAGGCAACGGCAAGAAATTTTAACGTTATGTGAAGTAAGGTTGGTATCTAACTCATTTGTATCCAGTCCCGCGTAACTCTACAAAAGGCTGCGTACGAGGATACGGCCACGCCAGGGAGACGCGGACTTGACACGGCCTCTTTGCGTTGACTGCGCGGCACCCTTACAAAGGTGTTCGAGCTGTGCGCTGATGCCTGCCAAGATAGCACGCACGTCAGCGATCAGGACCGCGGCTTGGCAAGAGTTTCGATATGCTGAACCTTTTGCAAAAACCTTGTCATTATATTTCGCTTTTCCATTTCGTGCTCGAGTTTGCCGAAAGCGTGGAAGACGGTCCGTGTGGTGCTCATTTACTAAAAAGGTGGTCTAGTGCCTCATGTGAATGGCTATCATCGCATTCCACTAACATATTTTCCTGTAAATTATTCTAACAGGTTATTGCGAAAGCCCTGAACAAGTGTGTTTAGAAAAAGTGGGTATCAATTTTGAGTACCAGGTACTCTACTATGGGAGAGCTGAAAGCTGTCAGAAGGGCCTCACCCTTGATGAAGCCGTATCATCAAAAATTAGTTTCTGTGTTTAGAAATAGTGTTAACTTAGAGTACTTGGTGCTCTACATACGTAAGGTCAAGAATATAGGGGATCGCAAAGTTTTTACCAGATCGCAACGCGGTTTTAGAAAAGCATATTCCACAGTCATACGTTCGGTGAAGTAAAATGGTGCCAGTGGGCGGCTATGCTTTAGGATAAATATTTTGAATTTGCCTTTTCGTTTAGACTGCACACAATTATATAAGGTGCTTGAGGTAATGTCGCATTGAAAATTTAATCAAATAATAATACCAAGAATATTTCAAGTCTGTTTTGCATAATACCCGCTCAATATGGCCTATATAGTACAGGAGACCCAAGATAGTCACATACTAAGCTTACATATAGCGCCTCGACGAACTTAAACACATGCCCGTGCTAGTAATAACTTGTCAGACGCTCATAATAATGACCTCTAAGATTTGTTCGACAAATTCATTAAACAGATGCCTGGCGAAAAGTTAGAAACAATGCGCAAGAGAGCCAATCTAACCTTTAGGTATGTGCAAGATTACGTAGTAAAAAGGTCACGAAAGTTAGTAAGTGTCCATGAAAGTCAGTAAAATCTTCTTTTACTAACTCTTACCTTGTGATTACAAGCTTTTTGCTGTTTTTTAGAGTGCACACTTAAGCTACAGTGATTCGGCCGTGAATACGACATGAAGAATTTATTCGAGTACAGTTCAAGTTTACCAAACGACTCAAAATGCAAGGGTGCAGGCCGCATCAGGCAACCTACGTTGCGCGTGAATTAAAACACCAGCTCGAATTTGACGCAACGAGTTGCCTAAACATCTAAGCATAAATGCAAGTTTTGGGAGTGCCAGTAACAGAAAGCAGCATACTGCCGCACGCAACAGTTAGAGTATTCCGGTAGTTTAAAGATGCGTGTCAGCGAGGATGCATACACCGGCATACGTTTGGCCACTCTCAAGGACAACACGTCCGATAGTAGTCATAATATATAGTGATCACGTAACTGCTTAAATTTGTTCCCACCGCTAACAAAACGGTCTCCACTGCATTAAGTAACTTATATTGTGTTCAAATAACTCCTCCTATTTGGACAGTACACTATCTGTATTTCCTAGAGTGCCGATATATGATTGGAATTGTAAGCATAAAAATGCCAAATGAATATGCTTGTCGTATTATATCTTTAAAGTTCGTGCAAGTTCAATAAATGTACTTAATCGTGTTCAGTTCGAGAGTCTTTTGTATTCTTTTGGTTTTACTTTCATGCTCTCTTTCTTTGTATTTATGTTTCCCCGTTTTTAGGAGCTTGCTCATCAAGCTTCTTATGTTCGCGCCTTGTCCGCTCTTGGCGCCGTGTACACTGGTTCTTATTGCTTCCGTAAAAGGCGCCGCTGTGATCTCTCGCATCTGCGCTCTCTCGCGTGCGTCACGCAAGTATATCACGGAAGTCTGTCTGGGCGTGGCAAAACATGTTAAACGAAAAGATTCTGCCACCGACCAAAACAATCTTATAAAAAATATTATCATTTGGAAGTCTTGTTCACAATGAACCAAGGCTGCCGACAGGGAGCCATAGTGTTAGTCAATGTTTTAAGGTTTCTTTTTCTTCGGCTTTTCAATCAAATACTTATATAGTTACAGTGTTAACTAACAGGTACATTTGACTAACCCTCAAACGATAGCAACCTCCGGCACCCAAGGCTGCTTAAGCAGCATCGTAAGCGCCTTAATTACGAGATGACAGCCTTAAACGGGAACGCGCACTCGATAAACAACCTTAGTCTGTTTTGGAAATACTAGACGAGCTTCTTTCATCAGGGTAGAAAAATTCTGACACTGAAGCCAAGTTTCAGTGATGAAAGCTTTGAACACGTCCCTCCACTTCTTACAAAGAAGTGTGTACTAAGACAGACTTTGAACAACGCACCACGTAGGATGTGCAGCTCGGAGCGTCGAAGTGTGAAACGCAACGCACTGAAAGCAGAAAACGGCAAAAGAACCCCGTTTTCTTAGGGGCGAAGCTTCTTAAAGCGGCACCCGTTAGTCCCTCGTAGTACTGCGTAACATGTCTTACGCTTCGACCTGCAAGGTGGTGCCGCTGGGAGATTTCTTCTGTGCGTTGTTGAACAATAAAAAATTCGCAGCGTGCGCGTTAAATAAAAGCCGAATTCTCCTGTCTCTCATTCCCAATTAGCAGCCATTGGCATGTACATTGAGCACTATCTGACAGGAAAGGGTTGTTAGGTTATACTCGCTGGGCGTGACCTCCTTGGTTTGAGAAAGGTTTAGTGAGCGTTGGGCCACAGGGCTATGAATACAGTGAACTAGTATATACCTTGAACTTCAGGTGGTTAAAGGTGGGAAGTAGACAAGAAGCGTAAACCGTAAGAATGTGTGCATGTGCCACCTCTCGTTTAGTCCTTGGAATGTCCTCTGGATGGCGGTGCTTCTATATGCGGAATCTATGATGAAAAGATGCGAGATGGTGGTACTTGGAGTGTGGACTAGATGGACAAACGGACACACAGACAGATGCATGGATGGACGCACGGATAGCTGCACGGACGGATGGACGCATTTCATTTCATTTCATTTTATTACCCTAAAGGTCCCCAGGGGGACATTACATAAGGGGTGGGGTTACAAAAAAACGTACAAAAGAGCCATGAATTAGCTTGAAAAATTGCTTGTGACGCTATGCATAAATGTTGATGGACAGGTGATTGCTGCAATATGGTGGGGGAGGTCATTCCAGTCTTTTGCTGCACGAAGAAAGAATGAGGCAGCAAAAGTAACGGTGCGGGAACGTTGACGGGCAACTTGAAAGACATGGCCAATGCGATATGACCTGCGAAATGGGGGGGGGGGGGGGCATGTAAGGTTCGATTGCAAGTGGACTGTGAAAAAGTTTATGAAACTAGCAAAGGGTGGCAATGCGGCGGCGGGAAGATAGAGGGGACAGGCCAATTTCTTCTTTTAAAGATGACACGCTAATGTGATAGGCATATGAGGAATGAATGAATCTAGTAGCACGGTTTTGAAGTGATTCGAGTGCGGTAATGAGATACGCGTGTTGTGGGCTCCAAATTGACGATGCATATTCAAGCTTGCTTCTTACGAGGGACTGATATGCTAATAATTTTACATGGCGGGGTGTGTTGCGCAGATGACGTTTTAGGAAGCCGAGAGTACGATTAGCAGCTGCGATGATAGTCCGAATGTGCTCAGCCCTAGTTAGGTCACTGCACAAAGTTAGGCCGAGGTATTTGTAGGATTGCACAAGTTGAACAGGAGTGTTAGAGATTACGTAGGAAATGGTGAGCAGGTTATGGCGACGCTGAAACGACACAAGTTTGATTTGTGGGGTTTAACGTCCCAAAACCACCATTTGATTATGAGAGACGCCGTAGTGGAGGGCTCCGGAAATTTAGACCACCTGGGGTTCTTTAACGTGCACCCAAATCTGAGTACACGGGCCTACAACATTTCCGCCTCCATCGGAAATGCAGCCGCCGCAGCCGGGAATCGAACCCGCGACCTGCGGGTCAGCAGCCGAGTACCTTAGCCACTAGACCACCGCGGCGGGGCACGACACAAGTTTACATTTGTTAGGATTAAGTTCCATTTGCCACCGTTCACACCAACGCTGCACTTGGTTAATGTCACTTTGGACGCTAATTGGATCAGATACATTCGTTACTGTGCGGTACAAAACGCAGTCATCAGCAAACATGCGTATGTTTCAAGTTAAGTTCGTTTGTAGGTCGTTAGTATATATTAGAAATAACAAGGGGCCAAGGACGGAACCCTGAGGAACACCTGATGTAACTGGAATAAAGTTGGAGAGCTGATCATTTACAAGGACAGATTGGGAACGGTTATGTAAGAATTCTTGGATCCAGATTAAGACTGCGGGGTGTAAGTTTAAGTGGGAAAGTTTCAGTAACAGGCGTTTATGAGGTACCTTATCAAATGCTTTGGTGAAATCTAGAAATATGGCATTGGTTTGAAGGTTATTATCGAGATTGGAATGAAGGTCATGAACAAAAAGTGCTAGTTGAGTTTCGCATGAAAACCCTTTTCGGAAGCCATGTTGTGCAGGATGAAAAAAATTAACCTTGTCAAGAAAACTGATAATGTGAGTGAATATGACGTGTTCCATGATTTTGCAAGGCACTGAAGTTAATGAGATGGGACGATAATTTAGAGGCGAGTTTTTGTTACCAGCTTTGAAGACTGGAATGACCTTCCCTTTTTTCCAATCGTCGGGCAGATGGCCTGTGGCAAGTGACTGCGAAAACAATAAACATAAATATTCGGCACAGACATCTACAGTGTTTTTAAGGAACTTGGAGTTAATATTGTCTACACCCGCGGAGGACGACAGCTTTAGGTTGTTAATTATAGATATTATACCAGACACGGAAATGGATGGACGCAGGGAAAGATGCATGGACGAACGCAGGGATGGACGCACGGATGCACGTGTTGACGCACGAACAGACGCACACCACGGACGGTAACACAGACAGACGCGTGAACGGACGGAAGAAAGAACGAATGAACGGACGGATGCTTCGCCCCACTCTCCATCATTCATCCCATGGATATTAGCATCCATTGGCATGTACATTGAGCACTATCTCACAAGAAAGGGTCTCTAGGTTATACTCGCTGGCCGTAACCTCCTTGGTTTTAGAAAGGTTTAGCTAGCGTTGGGCCGCAGGGCCATGAATACCGTGAATTAATATATACCTTGAACTTGAGGTGGTTAAAGCTGGGAAGTAGACAAGAAGCGTAAGCAGTAAGAAAGTGTGCGTGTGTCACCTCTAGTTTGGTCCTTGGAATGTCCGCTGGATGGCGGTGCTTCTCTATGTGGAATATATGATAAAAAGATGCGAGATGGTGGTATTTGGAGTGTTGACTAGATGGACAAATGGACACACAGACAGATGCATGAACGTACGCGCGGATGGCGGCACGGACAGAAGGACGCATGGACGAACGCAGGAGTGGATGCATGGACGAACGCAGGAGTGGATGCATGGAAGAACGCAGAGACGGACGCACAGATGGACGTGCGGACGCACGAACAGACGCACGCATGGACGGGTGGATGGACGCATGGGCGGCCACACAGACGCACGCATGGACGGACGGAAGAAAGAACGAATGGACGGACGGATGCTTCGCCTCACTCTCCATCATTCACTCCGTGGATATGCTGCCATTTTTTTACTTACCTTTTTTTTTAGCACTCTAGCGTTTCTCACTTCATATTTCACACTATGAACCTAAATCCAGAGATTACCCACATCACCGTTTTCACTTCAGGATTGCATCGCCCTGTACCCTCTTCATATCTCATTGTTCTTATTTTCTTTTTTGTCCTTTTTACTGTCATTTTTTTTCGTTATGTGTCCAATGTGATCTCTTATTACTCTGTTTTCACCTCAGAGTTAACAGAATTTTTAGAAACTGAGTAATTCCACTAACCTTACATCTACTTTTCGACAGCATCTTAACTGTTCCTCAATATATTGCTGAAAGCATACTTAAGGGATGCATGAATGCTTATTATCAGTAGTTAGATATGTTGGGATGTCCTTGAACCCTTTATCGAATGAAAGACGTTTCATTGTGAAATGAAGTGCCTTCACCTGAGTAACAGAAAGATAATCCACGATATATACTTGAAATCACTTTCCAGAGACTTGCCCGCTATCCCCCCCATCAAAAAGAAATATTTTTGCATGGAATAGCAAAAACGTACATAGGAAGTCCGTGGATCAAAGAGCAACGAAGAAATGTGTATAATTAGTGTCGTTTCCTCCTCTTATTTGTAATATGCTTAACTTATAGCTCTACAAGTTTGCTGCTTTACTAAGAAGTCACTATACTTACGTCAATGAACTTCCAAAACAGGCCGACCATATATAAATATTGTATGCTTAATTGCTAGAGTAGGTGGCAGCTGTGAAATTCAGTAAAGTAAGCAAAATCTGAAATTTTAAGAAGTCAAAGAAAATGGGACTGTAACAAGGTGTCGAAGCTGAAAATTATAAATAACGTGCACGCTCAGTGGGAAAAAAAAGCTCAAATGCACATGCTTTTCAAGAATTAGAATAGTAGTAGGTGTCTCTTAGACTAAATGAGAGGTTTATTGGTACGTACAGCTATAGGATATGATGTGAAATAAATTTTATTCTGGTTACCGGCAGACAGGTGTGAAAGAGGGAAGTAATTCTGCCTAAATACCAGGTATTCTATGATAAAACTAATGTGATAAAGCTTGCGCAGTTTGATGCATGCACCGGAGAAAGGAACCTTGCAACAATCCTCTAATACGGTGTTCATTATAGCCTTCTACGTATAATGTAATGACGGTAAACCCTAGAATAACAAGGGAGGAGCGCGTTAGGGGACCGAGTTGTCGTATGTTGTGGTCGCTTGACGTAACGCAGGCATACCCACCTATTAGAATAGGTGAAAAAGAGGAAGCAAGTGAACGAGAAAAGCAAGTGAACGAGGAAGCAAGTGATAAGGAAAATGAACGAGAAAAGCAGAAAAGACAAAGAATATTAGACATAGAAACAAATAGAGAAAAATAGATGAATGTAGATAAATGTACAGAAAAAAGTATATGAAAAACGTCAGAGAGGACAATAAAAGAGAAAACTCAAGAGAGAAAGAATGAAAGATAGAGAAAACCAAAGGAAAGCAAAGAAGGCTGTCCAGCTGCACACGCTTTTTTTTCAGTCTTGGCATCACTCGCGTTTTATTTTGGAAAAGAAAAACACGTAGTCTTTGTTTATTTTGTCGTAAATATCTATGTTCATGTAATCGAAGTCCGTCTTGTCATCATCGTTATTGTATGTCTAAGAAGAAAATGTTCTGGTGAAATGTTATTGACGTCTGTGACAATAAATTTTCCTAAACAGGATGCTGTTTTGGGAGGACTAGAATTTTTGTGTAATGCGCAAACACAAAATCATTCACCTTCACTAGTAAAAACTTGGAGCGTCATAACAAATTATTTTGTACACTTTGAGCACTTTCAATTCCTCAGCGTGGCTCAGTAAAGTTTTTGACCTACTGACCGTGTTACACTTTGAGGGTCATAAGAGAGAAAATCTTCAACCACACGCGCAGTGACTCTTGGTGGAGGCACAAAAATCACGAAATAAAATTTTGCGTCATCCACGAACGCGTAACTCCGTCTCAGGAGACTTCATTTATCTTGAAAAAAAAAACATTTAAAAAGAACACTATGCAGGAAAGGTCGCAGACGGTATCGGAAAATGATTTGATGGTAAGTCGTCATGTCTCCTGACAAAGTTTATGCGAAAGGATTGTTGAATGCTTTACGGAGCAGCCCAACCCTACTGCCGTTGCCCTTTCGCAAACCAAGACCGCATGCCGCCCATTCAAAAACTTGCATCACGTTCAGCCAGAACGCAAGAGATCTTTCAGCATGTCGGTGATGTCTTGATGCATTCTGCAAATTGCTGTGCTTGTACCATTTGGCTTCGGTCGTTTCAAGCAGAACCAATGAAATTGAAACACTAAGGCGAAACGAATACAAGTGATATCGCCATTGGTCCTGCAACAATGACTTCACACAAGCCTCTTCGAGCGACTCTTGGGCGTACCACTATCAGTTGCAGAGAATCTTGGGTAGGTAGCCGATAAAATGGAACACTAGTTTTTCCGAGATTACCTTCCAAGGTGGCGGAAACTCGCGTTGTTGCAGGCTTTCTGTTTTTGTTTCACTACCAGTAAGCAAGCTTGCTTACTTTATTTATTCACGTCGGCCACCCCCAATATAATGTCAGCGGAAACATTCGAAGGGCCTACCTTGCCGACCCACCAGCTTGTGCGATGTCAGCTTTCGTAATGCAAATCCTGACTCAAACCTTATTTCGCATGGAAATTGCAGACACCCACAGACGTGACTTGTGCAACAGTGGCGATAGGATAAAACATCTACTTCGTTTTTATAATGAGTTTGTGGGTGAGCGCAACGCCATCTGCGCTACGCTGAACAAACTAGAAAACAGACTCTCACGGTGAGAAAGCAAAAATAGAGAAATCTTTGATCGTATAGCTACGCGCTGCATCAAGAAAGTGATTAGAAAAAGTCGTTATTGGTACGCTTCGATGGGAGAGCTAAAAGCCGTCCCGGATGCAAGACACGAGAAAAACTGACCCCTAAATGACTGACGGGGGCATTGATACAGGTTTTAATACCAACAAGGCTGAGGGATCACTTAATCGCGTGATATTATTGGCAGGCCACATGTATAACTTCACAGTGCTTTCATTCCTCTCTATCTTTTATTCAATCCCTCAGTCTTTTCCTCCCAAATTAGGGTAGCGAACAATATGTGCGTTTGCTTGATCTCCATTTCTTTCATTTCTTTTTTCCTGCTGACTCCAACAAACTATGTACATTTTGAACCAACAATCCGACGTGTAACGCTAGTTATCGCTCTCAGGTTTCTTGCGTCATTTCATAAACACAGAATGCGCAAGAATAATAGTGGAAAACGTGTATGCGCGTCGATATAAACACTGCCATGTTGTGATCCCGGCTCCTCTTCTTCAGAATGTGTTGTATATCTGTGATTGTTGTATGTCCTAAAGAAAATAAATGTTCGTAGGCAACTCAATCACTGAATTCAAATGGAATGGTGTCCAATTTTGTTTGCTGCTTCTGTCTTTGTGCTAGGATTTCTATGTATTCATTGTTATCGGACGTACACTTTCTGTCAGACCTTTAGTCTTTGACTACAGGATAGACAAGTGTTTGTTATGTCTGCATTTAATATGAAATGAAATGCCTCTTCTTCTTCTGCCACTTCACAGAAAACTGTCACATACACCAAACTTCTTTCAGAAATCGAATACATATCTCAATCGCTGTAACGTTAATGGCCTATTTCACAAGCCAATTCAAACCTGAAATATTCACTTTGAGTTAAGTTATAGAAGTTGTCTGCGCGTTTTATGAGGAACTCTATTATTGTCATGCGATAGATAAATGTGCGCTCTTTTTCGCAGATAAATGTGCGCTCTTTTCCGCGTTTTTGAGCGCCGATCATTTTTTTTTTATTCTTAGGGTCGTGCTTTATCTAATTCCAGGCTACCATGTGACTAGCCCATGGTGTGGCTACGAAGCATTACGAACGTGGATAAAACTTTGACCACCCTGGGTGGATGTATATCGAATTTAATAACAGTAACGCGCAGAAGGAAAATCATGCCAGCAAAATCAAAGATAGCCTCGAGCAAGAAATAAAGAAAATCATAAATTGAAAGAAAGGCAGGAAAAGAGAAAACACGGCGTCTATCACACAACATTTAGTGTAAAACCAGCATTTTGTTCTCCCCTCGCTTTCTGTCTCTCTCACAGGAACTTTCTGCAATGTTTTGCTTTCATTCACTGTGGTTACGTATGCCTGGCGTCACAAACAACCTTGCCATGGATAAATATCAAACATTTTGATAGGATGGCAGCTCAACAGTTACTGTTGTCTTGAATTTCTTGGATTAATGATTGATATGTGGGGCTTAACGGCATATATTTGAGAGGGACTGTTGATAGCCTCAGGATAGGCCCACAGGGGGTGGGTAAGGGGTTGGGTACTGAAGGTCATAATGTGAAAGAAGTGGCCAGACACTTGTTATCATTGTCCAGTGTATCAAAAACACGAACTGCGAGATTATGGTTCGCACACTTTTGCAGTTGTTCACCAATAATTTTACGCATAAAAAGCTCTACTTTGAACCTACCAACAAAGCAATGTTTATTTTTTTAAACTTATGTTTCTTCATTGAGGAAAACAAATGAGGTTAGCCATGCTCAGACGCACCATTTTTTTCTTCAAAACGCCACTTCAGGAAAAAAAATTGAATATGCTTCATCTTCAAAGGCATGTTGACATACTATAGTGAAATTTTGTGTAAATTGACGGAAATGTAGAATACGAAGCTTGTTATTAAATTCTTCCTTGAAGAAAAATAATAAACCGTGCTAGAGTTAGTTATCTCGCAGATGTTACCACATCGAGAGTTCACGTCAACGCTTTGTTGAAATTTGTTCGATAACACAGTTTACAGTGCAAAATAGTGTTATGAAATGACTCCAATATGAAAACTTGTACGCTACGTCTCATTGGAATTTTGTAGTTTCTATACTAAAACGGAGAAGAGTTGCATAAAGATCACTTTCCGCTGACGCCGTATTGGATATTTATAAAAAAATAAAAAGCTCACGATCATGTTTATGCCTTGACAGGTATTCTAATTCCTTGTGCAGACATAAGATTAGAGCAAGCCGTGTTTCTTATTTTTTCTCACTGGATACAATTTAGCGAAAACAAAGTATCGCAAAAAGCTGCACTTTAGTGGTGTCCGTACATTACGCGCTTGGCATCTTGTCACATCTAGCCATATCTATTCAGGGAATAAGCTTGGATCAAGCGCAAAAAAACACAACAAATACAACGACAAAACCGATCTACATGATTGGTTGAACATATTTTTGAGCGTCTGAAAGCAATAATAAAAAATACAGAGGAAGACAAGAGTGTTGGGGTCATCGAGGCGAAGGCTTGACTTGATACCCGGTGACTATGCCTGTGCATCTCGGCCTTATTTTTCCGTACAGCACTTTTTCATCTGTTCTTTACAACGCAGGCATACTGAAAAACAAGCCAATTGCCCGTCACAAACGGACACTTTTAGGGATATAAATTGAGAAAGGAAAATGGACATGACGTGAAGCAAAAGATTGGCCCTGGCACTTCATTCTAACCGCGTCTCCCTTTCGTTTCCGACTCGATTCGCAATGCACCGGGTCACTTAGTTTTGCTTAGACCATCTTGACTTTCTTCAATGCATACATCGACTGCGATTGCCGTTACTCCGGTATTCGTGTTTTCGAGGCCCCTGGTGTTTTCGATTTACCAACCACGAGAATGGATCACAGCTCGCCTTGAATGACTTTTTTTTTTGGTACTGCGTTCGCCTAACCAGGCGTATCAACATTTTCAGTCTTACTTGATATGACTATATCTCCTAGAACCATTCAGTCAGGGCCATAAGTATTTCTTTGTTGTTGGACCTTGTCTTCAGGAATCAGGCCTGGGTCTTTCTACTTACCTCTTTTGCGTCTTCCGGTTCCTTTAACGTATTCTACGCGTGCTGTCACCGGGCATCCATCTCATCGCCACGTGATTTGATGATTTCTATACGCTTTTGTTGCACCCGCATACTGTCCGTGTTCTGCATATATGTATGAACACGCTCGCAGAATAAAGTGACAACGTCCGGCAACAAATGTCGCAGTTCCGTCGAGGCGTGAGCTTCTCACAATGTTTTTTTTTGTTTATGAACACGCGTTCACAGATTCAATCCCTGCGGCTGGAATACATTGCCGTTTGGCCGCAATCAGGTTTAATGGAATCGCCGGCAAAGAAAACAAGGGGTCGATTCTGCAGCCCTTCGTAACATGCAGCGTTTAGGAGTCTCAGATTCCTGTCACGTAGCCGTATGTTTTGGGCTATAATATAGCCAAAGTTTCTTGTGTATACTGTCATAATGCCGTATTTCAGCTCGTTTCTTTTGTGACTAGTGTAGAAAGTACGCCGCCTTGTGCTCATGCGTTTCTTTTCCCTAAGGAATATTGTACGAAGTAGAATAAAGACACTTCTTGTTTTTAGCCTGCTGGGCACAGCTATTTATTGACGGAACTTGGGTCAATTAACTTGGCTTCCTTTACTCTATTCATACTCTCTCTTTCTTGACTGACGTGTTCTGTATTAAGGGAAACTAGAATGTTTCAGAATTAGCAAACAGATCCTAATATTAGCATAGAGGCAAAACACAATGACGTGTTCATAACGCTGAGCCCTTGGAACGATACTTTTCTCCATGCGCAACAATGCAGTAAAGTTTGCCTGCTGCTTCACGACTATCGCCATTCAAGCTAAACACACATAATGCGTCCACCTAAGGGAAACGAACAAGGTATCATATACCAAAATATTTTCAAATAAATATCTCCTTTCTCAATCCTCATAGCCATGTAATTGTTATATCAGAACAAGACAATCCAGACACAATCATCTAAACACTTCGGAAACTCCTAGAACTAGTGCATTCCAAACAATTCGGACTTTTTTTTTCCTCCACACACTCTGTGCCACTTTAATAAGAAGTTCGAACGAATATTGCCAATAAAACGTACATATCTTCTTAACGTCAACAGGTGCTGTCAGCGGAGATGAGTAAAGCACACACAAGACTCTGTACGATAAAACACAATTAGTTGCTTATATACAAAGCTGCTACGGTTCGCTTGTGTATGTGCATTAAAACAGAAGAAACCTTGCGATAAAGAACTGTGTGCGTACATTGTTTTTTGTTTGTTGTGTATAACCAAGTAAGTTTGTTTTATTTTACTCTAAGATCAAGATTGGATGCACAGGAAGAAAATATCTTCGACATCACCAGATTATCTCAGCACTGTTCGACTGTACCGGTGTGCTGACTGAAGGATGACATGACTCCTCCGTCTTTGCGAAAAGCCATGTGTTGACGTTTTTCGTTCTGGTAGCTGATATTTGAAATGCAAAATAGCCGGATTCAAAGGGCTTGTATGAAGGTAGAAACACTGGAGAGGAAATATTCCGAGAGCAACCTTATCCTGAATGTCATGTTCATGCCCTCGGAATCAGTGACATGGAGATTCCTCCTTGCTAGGCATACTGTTGATGGAGTTATGGTAATCGAGTTTTTGCGCTAATATGACAGGTCGTGTGTCTTTATGTCTTTTCGTAGCAGTCAGAAACGAGAATGGTTTGGAAACAGAAGGATATATCCAGCTTCGCGTACAATGCTTTTATAATAAAAGCACAAAACTATTATTTGTTTTCTTACCCTAATTCGCTTGTTAGGGCTTATTAGGCTTATCATAAGTAAACAATATCTCTCACATCATTGGGGCACTTATGAGCACGCATTCGTATCCATAAAAAAATCAAAGTCTTGCTGCTGGTGCAATAAAATCACGACTAAACGCGACCTAGCAACTTCATTTCTCTTTTAGTGTCTGTTGGGATGCTTAATGATAAAATTATGAGGCTTCGTCTCGTTGTTTCACCATTTCCCTGGATCTCAGACGAATGTTGTAGACGTCGCGTAATTACAAACGTATCTTTCGGCTATGTGAGCCACCAGCAACTATAGTTTATTATACATTTATTGAAAATGAATCGAGGTACTCTACATTTCTCAAACATTTTCATCATATAATAAGGTACACGACTTTATCACCTGCCTTCTTAAGATTCTACAGAACGATGTAAAAGACAAGCGAAGACTTTTCCCCACGACCATGTGAGCTTTGTGATCACCAACCGAAGCAAGGCAAGGGCAATGGCGTCATCTTTCCTGAAACCTTCACATACACTAAATTTGGTATATGCGAAGCTAGCGAAACGACCACGAGAGTATCATGAGCATAGTGTGTAGTCCTGTTTTTGATGACTAAGTCATGATTTCGACGTTAAGGTCCGTCACTTCTGTTCGTCATGGAGTCTTGTAATACCATACCAGTTTTGCAATACGTCATGTGAACTTAACCACCACAATACCATGAAATGTAAATCATGACATTTATGACATGCGTTGTCGTGATTTTCATGTTATGGCTACTCCATTATGCTCAGCATGCAGCCATGTTATTCTATACCAATTTTGGTATCGATACCATTATCGAAACAGCCAGGAGAGCTAAAAGTTGTAGGTGGCTAGATAGATAGATAGATAGATAGATAGATAGATAGATAGATAGATAGATAGATAGATAGATAGATAGATAGATAGATAGATAGATAGATAGATAGATAGATAGATAGATAGATAGATAGATAGATAGATAGATAGATAGATAGATAGATAGATAGATAGATAGATAGATAGATAGATAGATAGATAGATAGATAGATAGATAGATAGATAGATAGATAGATAGATAGATAGATAGATAGATAGATAGATAGATAGATAGATAGATAGATAGATAGATAGATAGATAGATAGATAGATAGATAGATAGATAGATAGATAGATAGATAGATAGATAGATAGATAGATAGATAGATAGATAGATAGATAGATAGATAGATAGATAGATAGATAGATAGATAGATAGAACGCAATACGTAGCAGCTGCAGTTTGCCCGAACCCGCTTGGCGGAGTTTCTTACTGCAGATAAGCCACTGCTGCTGCATCATCGTAAATCACACTCCCCGCTTGGTATTGACGAGGTTCCGGCCATAGTTAGTCAGAAGTTCAGAGTGATAAAGCACATTGTTACCTAAAAGCTAAAAAACAAAAAAATACCTAAATTTCATCGGTAGACGCATATTTTTGTGTGAAACTGGCCTGCCAACTGCACAGAAATTTTACGACATATTTTAAAGAAACTTCAGCTCCCCACCAACAAAAATTAGGCGTTAGATGTCGTTTGTTTTCTTACTCTCTTGTTGCTGTTGTTAATAAAATATCTATGTTCTTCATGCGTTCTTTCACTGTTTTATTACGGTGAGAAAAATGTGCGATGTGTACCTAACGAGAACTAAAAGTGCGTTGGATGGAAAGTGTCGTTACTTACTAACTCATTGTGCTTCTCTCGAAAAGAAAACATGACGTTCGAGTGGTTATGTGGAATTGGGGAAGGAAACAACTGAGTTCTCTCTATTCTCTCAAGCGTTATATCTCTGAAGCGTTCATTCTCTCGAGTGTTAAAATTAAGCATTTCTGTTCTTGCCGTTCCTTAATTCATGTCATAACATTAATTGTCGAACACCTGTGGCACACACCCACCCCCGGATATGTGTCAGTGTTTTTTAGTAAGTCTTTGACGACGCACGCAATGGTATTCTCTCTAACTGCACCCGTACTTCACAGATTGTAAAAAAAATATCGGTAGTTGATTCGTGAGGAAATCACGACCGAATGATTGTGACTTATCGCCCTTGCAGCACACTCAAAATCAATGTATTTGTATCATGACACATAGCAAAATCAGATACATCTTCATTGCTCATCTCCAATGGCATTCTGTCGGTGGGAAAACATGAATACTCACGCCCAATTACGATCCACAAATCTATCGACGGAAAGATTCCGTTCCCCATAGTCACCAAAAGCCAGTATCCTCTTTCTTTGTTTACACGTTTCGCTTCCAGTAATAGCTATCTTTTACCAAGACACAGAACTAATTACGGTAAGATCACTGCTAACTTCTCAGCCACACAACTGTGTGACTCATTACTTTGCTAAGTTAGGACTCTCCATATTTTCCATACATTCAAGTTCAACCTTCTATTTTACTTGCATTCAGCATGGCCATTTCATCGTCACCACTTTTAACCCTTTTTTAATCAAGCCATGTTGGTGTTATGCTTCTTTTGTTACAGTGTTTAGTTTGTGTTCATATATAGCTGCGTTGTACTTACTTTTATCACTTATTCCTTATGGGAGGTCCCCTGTACAGCCTGTTGGCTTTGAGATCTCCCTCGGTATTTGTATAATACCGAATTGAAACTACCATTTTTGTGCAAAATAAATGATTGATTGAATGAAGCCTTTCAATGTTTTGCTAGGAACACATTGGAGGACCTTTTTAAAGACACTCGAGTGCAAAACGAAATTCTTGTCATGTTTCACCACAAGACTGCAGAACTGGCGAAGCTCACTCAGACTCGCTCACTAAATATATTTTGAGCTTTGGACTCACTCGGGCTCAGACTCACGAAACTTTTCCTGAGCCAGACTAACTCGGACTCAGACTCACCAAAGCATTACTCAACTGGACTCACTCCGACTCAAACTCATTGGTCTGAGGCTCAGTTAGTCCGAATGAGTAGACTCATGAGTTAGTCAGCCTCGTATTAGCTTCTTCGACCACGGCGTCGCTTTTAAAAATTAAAACCAATATGTCGTGTAATGGGTGCTCTTGGCTGCGTTTGACATGGTGTCTTCGAAAACGAGTTTTTGGTACTTGTAAATCATTGAGGTAATTTTTTCGAAATAGATGAGAACACAAGATATATTCAGCAAAACATCTATTGAACAAATGGTGAGCGGGAGGTCAACGCATCTTCCCCCCCATGTAATTCGCGCCTCTGATAAAAAAATATTGGAATGGTGTATGAACGATGCTGCTTTTGAATATGCGTTAGAGAGAGAGAGAGAGAGAGAGAGAGAGGAAGAAAATAAGGAGAAAGCCGCGGATTACAAACGGGAATCTAGGTAAGGCTGACAGTATAGCTGGAGATGACCAGATAAAGGATAAAGGATAAAAAAGATAACTATAAAAGATGAAGGATAAAGAAAGGAGATAAAGGATAAAGGAAGATTACCAGATAAAGGTCAGCAAAAGAAAGCGAAACTCATTCAGACTCACTCAAGAAATATATATTGCGGTTTTGACTCCATCGTACTAAGGTTCACCAAAATGTTTCTGAGCCGAACTCGGTCAGACCCACACTCACAAAAATTTTCTTCAAGCAGACTCACTCGGAGACAGATTCATGAAAATATTACTCAGCTGTACTCCCTCAGACTGATACTAATGACTCGATCGGAGTCTGAGTGAGTACAAGTGAGTCGATTAATGAGGCAGTTCACCGACCTATGTATTTCACTGCCATACTAAAAGAGCGTGTACAGGGGTATGTACGAAATGTATGGATCTAATTTGTGCTTGCTCGACAAAACCTCTACAGTATACTATAACGCGGTGTTCAATATAACGTTGCGTTACGTTGTAGCTGAAAGATCGAAGACTACTGAAAAGTCGAATCAGCGTCCGGCTACAACTCTTTCTAAGCCTTTACAACGAAACTCCTGTCAAATCAGATAATGCTTGAGAAGAGTGAATCTCTTACGCATTTTCCCAAAATGTGTCATTCTTTTAGAAATATTCATCCCATTTGTTCGAGTGACGGAGACACAAAGTAGGCACTTGTTCTATTCTTGATAGTTAATGTTGCTTCTTCTATGTCAATATCATTCATGTTGATATCCACAGCTTTCTTTTTTGCCCCTTAAACGGTCCGTGCCACACTGTGAATAACCGGACACGTCGGACAAGTTTAATCTAAAATACCCCCATGGGGGTATATTTAGATGAAACTTAAATGATTTAGAGGAAAACGCGTTATTCGTGGTGTGGTTTAGTAGCAGCCGGCTGCCAGCAGCTGCCATTAAAAAGTCAGCCCAGTGTTAACTTAGGCGCAACTTCCAAAAAAAAAAACGGTTTCCCATTGGTTCAACGTGTCAACTTGGAGTGACTCGTGAAACAGCAAACTTCACCACTTGAGAGAAACATTTAGAGGAGCCTGAGGCAGTAACAAGTTTTCAATAGGTCGTTATAGGCAACCAGTTAATTTTATTAGCCGCTGTTATTAAAGTAATTTGATTCTAGAGCACTTAAATGTTTGGAAATGTGTCTGTAACTGTCCCTTATTAAGGTAAAGAGTTGAAAAAAAGGTTAACAAACACTAAGGAAGTTGCATCTATACGAACGAATTTTCGTATTCGAAATAACTTTTTGCACTATTTATTTCGTCGATGCCCTACCCACAAAATATATACAGGACAAGAGGCCAGGCGAATCAAGCACGTAGGATTCATAAGCAGCTGGTGAACATTACGGCGTGACTTAAAGAAACTGTTTTTTATGACGATAAAACTTCTGTTTCAGCTATTGCTTTTTGTGCAGGTGAAGTGTGTCTATGGCGGTGATGGCCCATGTTTACAAAAACATTTAAAATTCTTTCATCGCGTCAAGAAAACTCTATAACATAGATAAAACAAAAGAGCGAAGCTATGTTCGTATCACCACATCATATGCGTCTTGTTTCAAAAAGCAAGCAAAAAGAATGTTTCTTTTCCTTTCCGTCACGCATGCTTTTAAGGCAATTGCGCCTCTTTCAATACGTAAGGGCTCGAATACGCTAATCAGCCACAGCCTTGTAATAAATAAGGCGGTTTATTGAAGCCCAGGTTAAATAAAAGTGATGACCATCTTACGCTTCATTAACTTCTATGTGATGCCTTCTTACGGTTGGAAAGAAAATCATGCGTATACTTGCATCAAACCGCATGAGGCTTGTTTCCTTTTGTTTTGCCCTTAATTACTCATTTGCACAAATGCGAATGGTTAACTCTGTATCACTGCACTCAAAGCGCACAAATTGGGCTCTCTTAAGGCTCAAGAAAAATAAAAGAGGGAGCGGTGGTTAGAATGAAAGGTCGTGTTACCACAGAAAAGCTTTTAAGAAGACATTCACGGTTTCTTAATGCAAAAGGCATGGTTCTTGCCTCTAGTTTCTGGAGAAACGTTTTTTAGAGTTTCTTTATATGTCTATGTTACAATTGTTAAAAAGTGCTGCTAATATATTCTAAAGCAGTTGAACAATCAACACCTTTACTGCAGGGTTCTCTTGCTTCTAACTCCCGGACAGATTTTTTTTCGTCGGCTTCATTACACCCCTCGTATTTGCAATGAGCAGATCAATTAGCAAGTTACTTTTCTTGTTGAAATATATTTTTTGTTTCTTTCACCTGTCGTGCTTTTTTTTGGGCTTGTACACTACATAAGCACCTTTTCCTAGTTGTTCCGCTGAGGTTTTTTCTATTGCTTCTCTCTTTTTTTTTTGTACACGCTCACATAGAATTCCTGGTCTGCAATTTCATAGCTTTAACCCGCAGCCTTTTTTCGTACCTTTCAGTATATAGCAGTATATTTTGGTAATAGGTAAATGACTAGTGAGTATAGTATTCCTGTCAGATACAATGATGATTTGGGGCAGTGAATGTAAGAACAGTATATTTCCCATACCTAAACAAGTATATTTGCAAAAATATACTGGTTCTGATTTTTTGTCCCAAAACGCTTTCCCTTATTCGTAGAAATATGAATTCCGACGCAAGAAAATAGCATTGTAAGTTGAGAAATTTAACACAAACATGCCCATGAATGGAGTGCAAAAATGATGGAGTGCAAAAATACTTAATTAAAAGAAAATAAAACAAACTTCGGCATGAAAGTCGTGCTCGAAGCCGAGTTGCTTTTATTGATTATTCAGAAGGAAGTTCGCTGAGTCGGTAAAGTAGCATTAGGGTACCCACATTTTATAGCACGGGATGGTATTTGACTGGTTGCATCGGGACTGGTTGCCTCGGAGACCTCTACTACGGCGTCTCTCATAATCATATCATTGCTTTGGTACGCTAGACCCCAATCTCCACTTTTTTGCACCTTATACTTTCTGCTCTCGACTGGTTTATACAGCATAAATACCACTTCCTAATTAGATGGTTCTGGTGTGAAATAGGCGATCCGTTACTTCAAAGGGACGCAGACTTATTCCCATTAACCGGTAGCGTGCAAGCATGAGCTTCGTATGAAACAGAGATATGCGAAGAAAAGCGGGGAAGTCAGCAGCTGAACGAGCGGAGAAGGCACAGCAGTAATGTGGTTCAGTGGTGCTTTTTTTTACACGCTTACCTACATCGAGGCACATTCCAAAGGTACACTGAAAGCTGTGTAATGCAGAGTGCTTGCTGAGCACTTCCTAATTTCGAATGAAAAAAAAAAAGATGTTGATGTATCTGAATATAAAAATTACATAACATTGAGTTGAAAATGTGCAGGTTAGCTTCGTGGGGAATTCTTCCTTCAAATAAGTTGATTATGCAGCTCTAGTATTGCGATGGAACAGCTGGCATGACATCCTCAAGTCCGTTTAAATTGTTTAAGAAGCAATATTTCTTCCAATAAGAGTTATCCACACGATGTACCTTGTAGGTCACTCGCTTGCGAAACTACGGGCGAATAAATAAGAGATGGTTGAGTAATGTCATGCAGCGACAGTATCATTCCGTTCTGAAAAAAACTCTAAAAATTTAAGACAATGCTGAACTAAATCGACCAGTCATAAATATATGTCGATGTTTATCGCGGAAGTAATGATGACAGCAGAAGGGTGTACCTCTCTATTGGAAGTCTTTCCCTACGCCACGCGTTAAGAAGCTTCAGAAAGTAGCACCAACTCCGCCTTTTACTTAGGTGCTTGTCTGAAATATTTTTATGTTCCAATTTTCGCTTCTACTTTTTAACAATACCCGGGTTCCGTTTGCATGTTTGTGCGAGAACCACTCAAATAACTGCCAAAACCTGTAAACATTCTAAAACTCAGAATGTTGCATGAGAATCTTTTTTTTTCATTTCATCCTGTTTATATGACGTATGATACGGTTGATGCGAAATGAAGTGAAACTGTTTACCAGATTGTGTTCTTCTGAACTTTTTAAAGGTTTCTGCGTTTCGAGGAGCAGGAGTTAGCCCTCACTCAGCGGCCTGTACTTCCCGCTAGGGCTGATAGCTTCAGTCACCTCGCGTTGAAGATTTCGCCGTGGCATCTGTTTACCAACGCTCTAGGAGCGTTCCAGAGACAGCGTTAGCTGTCTTTTTCTAAATAAAGAGACGCCCCGACAACTTCTGCCCTGCGTTTCCCAGCGACGTTGCCCGGATGGCCTTATTAGGCACCTGGGGCACCGAGGGTGCACCGTTTGTAATAACAACAGTGCGTGGAAGGCTAGAAAGTGGCTGAGCAAAGATCAGGTTCGCGCGAACTTCTCTCATGTTTTTTCGCGGAAGCTCCGCTGAGTTACCATGCACGATGTTGTTTGAGCTAGCAAGCTTTCCTGACAAACTAACCTTCCTTTTTCATTTTTAGTTATTTGTTTCCTTGTGTGAACCGTCACGGTTAATCGATGTCGTTTATGAGCGGCAGCTTGATCATAAGACCTAGCTGACCTAAAGTGCTCGGACACTATAAGTTAGAAAATATTTCGTCATTTTATTATTTTTTAAAAATATTAACTGTGGACCGATAACGCATATGAGCCCCACACGTATGTGCGTCGCGAAAAAGAACGACTAATACGCATGCATTCCCCGATCACGCGCTTGTTAGTCTGCGTGTGACAAACGTCAACTTTAATGCGCCGTTCATTTGTGGATTAGCAAATTAAGATTATAATTTGCTGAGCAGTAACAAGGCGAATGGCTGACAACAAAAATGAATTTGAATGCTTGACAAGTCATCTCTCGCGTAGATCCACTTGTGCCGCATTTAGAGGGGACGCCCCATGCTTGTGCATGCACAGATAAGTTATTCTGATTATTTGGCAACAAGGTGCGTGTTTTGAGCCTACAATGGGCGTTTGTGTTGTGTTGGTAACTTCTATTGTGTCGATTCTGGCACGTCTACCCATTCTCTTTTAACTGGAAAGTGTTTCATGCGCAAGCACATCCTGGCGCCACTAAGGTATTGCCGTCACGGATGTGACGTCATGAAATATACCATTGTGAGATGGTGCAAAGGTGGCGTTGGTCATCAGCCTACGCGTTGCGATGCGCACACGCTGTTCGTGCGTGCGCGCAATTTCCCGTGGTCTGGCGGTTTGTGCCTCTTGTGTTTTCACTGTAACTGTGCGTTGAAGTTCCAGAGAGCTCGAAGGCCACTTCGCTTATGGCGGCCGTGCCATTTGCGATAGAAAGGGGCTGATCACACAGAAAGAAGTAATAATTGTGACAGTTGTTAGTTCGCATTCGTCCTGTGTATGTTCTTCTTGTAAATCCTTTTTCGAGCTGCTTGCCGAGCTTCTTTCAGAGTTTTGGGCCGCTTGCCGCGCTTCGCGTGACATTACAATTCGTTGCTAGGGCAATCATTGCTTCGCTCTTGTGGTGAAACGATTTACAATGAACAGTCAACGACGCGTGTCAAGACACATTTGACTTTCGTGTTATACCGATCCAGCAACAGGGGGATCAGTCATGTTTTTATCATGACGCACAATAATCAAGAGGCACGTTTATACCACGTTAACTATAAAAATTGGCAGATCTCACGTACAGTCGGAATCGATGGTATGCGAAGCACGAATGAGAAATTATGATATCACAGTTTAAAAACAGCATAACGTTAGGACGTGGAGGTAAATGACGCCGTACATGACTTCCTTGTCATCACTATCATGTATGAATATTTCGTTTATCTTTGTCACCTATTCATGTCACGTAACACCAAATTGAGTATATATGGAGCTATCGAAACGGCCGTGAACACGCCGTGAGCGTCGTATGTTGTCATACTATTACATGACACGCATGTCAGGATTATCATGTTTGCACCAGTCATATATTTCGTCACCCATTGACGTCACTAAGAACCAAATTTGGTATATGTGGAGCTAGCAAAACGGCCGCGACCGCATCAAGAAGGGCCCAATATACTCCCATGTAGCGTTGACGCACACGCACGCTGGGCAGAGCGACGCTAAGTTAGCAGAACTCGAGCACTCTGTAGTCTGACGAGAGACGCGACCAGCGTTTGTCGGCGCGACCCGACGGCAACGGGCGCGAAATGCAACATGCTGCATTTCGTGCCGATACGTTACCCAGACAACACTGCGTCGCCTTTTTTTCGTGACGGAGGGACGCCAGACGCGCTAAAACGCGCAAGCGTCAAAGCAACGGAGCACGGCGTGCGCCTGCGAGTATATGGCAAGACCGTTGCTTAGCGTGGCAACGCTGGCGTGACGTGACGAAATGAACACCAGTGAGCACGCGTACCACGTCACGTCCAAATGTGTTGGCGCCTTGACTGTGGCATGTAATCATGTTCTCACATGACACGCATCTCGTGAATATCATGTTTGCACCAGTCACATACCTTCGTCATTCATTGGCGTCACGTAATACCAAATTTGGCATATGTGAAGATAGTGAAACGGCCGCGAGCGCATCATGGTTGTGTCATGTAGTCATGTTGTTACGTGACGCGCATGTCGTGGTTATCATGTTTGGATGTGTCATTTACCTCTGTCGTCCGTTCGCGTCGCGTAATGCCGAGTTTGGTGCATTGAAGCTAGCGAAACAGCCGCAAGCACATCATGAGCGTAGCATGTAGTCATGTTGTTACATAGCACGCATGTCATGATTTTCATGTTAGGGTCTATCACTTGTGTTCGCCTTGCAATGATGCCATACCATACCAGTTTTGCCACATGCCATGTGAACGAAACCACCGCAAGAGCTGCAAGACCATGAAATGTAAATCATGAGATTCATGACATACATATCATCATTTTCAAGTTATGACTAGCCACATATGTTATCCATACAGTCATGTTATGCCATATCAAGTTTGATATTCATACAATTATCGAAACGGCCAGGAGAGCTAAAAGTCGTAGGCGGATAGATAGATAGATAGATAGATAGATAGATAGATAGATAGATAGATAGATAGATAGATAGATAGATAGATAGATAGATAGATAGATAGATAGATAGATAGATAGATAGATAGATAGATAGATAGATAGATAGATAGATAGATAGATAGATAGATAGATAGATAGATAGATAGATAGATAGATAGATAGATAGATAGATAGATAGATAGATAGATAGATAGATAGATAGATAGATAGATAGATAGATAGATACGCTCAATGTCACCGAAGTTCGTTAAGAAATGCTTCGCATTTAATAGGGTTAGTTTCTTAATTTTTGATCAAACGCTCGGGAGCCCTGCGCACTGTCAGCGGAGACGTTAGCGGTTAAGGTTTCAGAGTTTCATCAGTAAAGTCACAGATACTCTGTAATCTCGTTGAAATTATCACTGATTAGCCGACAGTAGTTTGAGGCAGACACAAGCTCTTCAGCCTTGGTCTCATTTTTCGTTCCAACTCTCACCCCCCCCCCCCATTTTTTTTTTGTTTAGAATGAATTCAAGTTTTCTGATTCATGACTCCCCTGCTGCAGTCCTTTCTGGTATTCACTACTCGATTGGTCCACATGGTGCCCGATTGAGAAAAGAAACCTCTTCTTATTGAGTAAAACAATGCCCTCTCTAGTCCTTAGGCCACCACCACATGCTCAACTACTTCGTGCTCACGCCTGTGCTAATCATTGCTGAAGCTCCGTTGGTTATATATACAAGAACAACAGTGGCATACAAGATATTATTTGCATATTATCAGGATATTGCACAGATACAAAGCACCGGCTGCTTTTTAGATCTTGTAGAACAGAATAGTAGCAACTTGTGACGGTTGGTTGCGCATCAGAAATTTTTTTATAGACCAAGAAACACATACTCAATAGAAAGTATGTCCTGTCCTGTCTTCTTCTGCGTATTTGTATTTTCAGCCCTACAAATAGTTTCACACATTTTCTGATATCTCTGGAATTTGTCGAACGTACAAAAAAGGATACGAAAATTGCAGACGAAACGTCCTCGTAGTAACAACCTAACATTGAAAATACGTGCCACATAGAGTAGTAGTAAAATATAAACTGTAAAAAACCAAGATTAATGTATAACCGGTGACACAACAAACGAACAACATTGCAAGTTGACTCAGACCAAGAAACTAATCACAGAGGAGTGAAAGATCTTTTTTTTTTGTTCTTGCCGTTGTACTCCACTCATTTTATTAATGTTCAAATCCGTGCAACGCTGAGAATGAGCATAATTACGTATTAAATATACACGGTTCATTGATGCTGATTTAAACCTGTAACATGGTATCATGATTTATTTTGAATTTTCGACTTAGTAATACAGTGTATTTCTTGTGAAGTGAGTAAAGCTCGCATTCCATTCATACCATGACAGGGCCCTTGAGACACACTTGGGAACTAGCAGAACGCATACATTGCTTTTGCCATTCGACCCCCGAAGCATCCAATGCGAAATGTTTATCGAGCCGCGTCTGCAAGCACTTCGAGGATATTGATCCAGATCATCTCAGCTTAAAGAGTTTAAAGGCTGTGAGATATAACAACTTAGCCTAACAGTTTTGTTATTATTCATATAGGCTTGTTTTCAACATCTCTTAAAATTAGCGACCCCTTTTAAGTCTAAGAAGCAGGGAAAACTGCACAAGCCGCCTGCCTCTGTGCACGCAGTCCTTAGAATAATCTCGTTTTTTTTTTATCAGTACATGCTTCGATTGTAGTACCCTAATCAGCGATTATATCGTACACAGTCCTTCGATATAACTCAGAATACATTATGGTGCCAGGCGATATTTGCGGGTGGGACGCATCTCGTGCTGCACATCATGAAGGATGGCTCTAAGGGCCCAGGATCAACGTTCTGCGAATGGTCAGAGTTTGCTCTCCTGTACATCTGGATTTGCGTTGGCAGAGCCTGAGAAGTAAAGGAGGACGCCTCAAGAATAGCGCTTATTAAGGTTCTAGAAAGCGTATCATTTCTTTCGTGATCGTGAGATGTATACGGCGCCCTATGATTACACCACTTTTGTTGCCACCGAACCATTTACGTATGTAATCTGTTTCACTTCATGCTTAATGGTCCCGTCAATGAAATACCTCGCTTTCAACACACTCATCCCCTTGGATAAAACTATCATTTGAGCTGCTTGTTCGATTTGCTGGTTAGGAAATACACATTTTGGTAAGACTGCTGGCTATGCTTCCTTGATAATCGCGTCAAAGCGGAGAATCGCGTACTTCAACCTACAGCTTGCTCTATTAAAGTGAGCATAATGCGCCACAATTTCTTTGACCAAGATCCTTCACGTATACGTTTCAAAGCGCGAGTACCACGTGCAAAAAAAAAAAAAAAACACTGGTTTGTGGTGGAGTGTCGTGTGAATCCGTTTCTATACCGAACGTAAATAAATCACTTCACAACGTGCTGCATTAATGGTGCACCAATAAAATCGCGTAAATGAGGGCTCTAATGAATGTGGCAGGTATCAAGATATGCTGCAGCATTGAAACACTTCATAAGACTTGAAACCAGCGAAATGTGTGCATTGCGGACACGGTACGGCACTCGATGAAGTGATATGAAGTACAAGAGTAGCACAGTAAATTGTGTTATCGTAACACCTCCACACTAAAGCACAACTTCTTTGCGAAGAGTTTTAGCTAATCATTATTGCAGAAATATACAGCTGTACTCTGGAAGTGAGAACACTAGCTATGCAGGTGTATACCAAGGCACATGCCGCGGTGACAAGAGTTTCACAACAAGTGAAACGCTTTCAATATAACCTGGCCTGACGCTCTTGGGGTCTCGCATAATATTTCTGCTTTTGCTGATGCTTGTTAAGAAATTTATTAACGCTTAACACCATTTTTCTTCCATCTGTTTGCATCGTAGTTTGCAAGGAACATATAAGCACGCTGCAGTTCTAGGAACTAGTAACACGCGTCTCCTCGAACAAAGAAAGTAAAATGTTGCTTAAAAAACAAAGTATCATTAAGCGGAAAACAAATTTTGTCTTTCACAAAGGCGGTGTCACGTTTCTTTCTAATTAGGCGTGGAACAACGCGCCGAGTGACCTGATAAATCAGCGTAATGCGAGCCCCGTTGCAGGCAATAATTCTTTTGGGCTCTACCTTGGGCAGCTTGGTTTCAGTGAGCCACACTGCGAGAGCCACGTAATGAGAACACTGTTTGGTAATTGCTTTTCTTTGGATAACAGCGATGGCCTATGGTGAAAAATCGGTGGACGTCAAGTGTAGTTGGGTGCCATGCGCTGAAGTTGATTCATGTTGCACCTGGTCTAGAGCGCCACAGCGAAAGCGTGGTGATAGTGGGATTTTTCGACATGACATTTTAATAGTGTGTTAGAGCGTTAAGTATAATACTATTAAATTATAAACTCGTTATTCTCAGTACGTAATTAGTAAAGCCCCTGTATTTGTGAATATTTGTCTCAATGCTATGCTTGCAGACTTACTAACTAAAATTGTCTATAGAAGTATGAATAATTATTCAAGTGCTTTTATGCGATCATCGTTGAATCAAAGCACAAACCAAGCAACCAAGCGTGCTTGAAGTGCACATGCATATATATTTTGTTTATTTCGAACAACCGACGTCCCTTCTGTATGGCAAGAAGAGCAACGGCTGCTTCAAAACCGGTTTGTCTGACATAAGTTAAAAGGGTATGACTCGTCTTTGTCTTTGTTCGCACAAACACTTCGTGCTATACTACACTCATGATGGCTGGAATAAGTATGGCCTATTATTAGAAACCACGACTTGGAAGCTGCACCTTGGTTAGAAGAAGACCTTCTTACTACCAACTTAAGTTTGAAGGAAGGGCAAAAGCCTACGCGAAAGACCAGAGCAGGCACTGCGTTGCACCCAAATACTGTATCACAGAAAAAAATAATGCACACAAATCTTTATTTAGGTACGTTAAAATCAGTAGAAGAAGATACCTTTATACGCGCATGAAAATAATTAATAATGTTCTCGAATGGCACACCAGAGAATACAAGGGTCCGAAGAAATACATTCTCTTTGCCGGCAATTCAAAGCCATAAATGTTGCTGAGGCGTACAGCTTTCTTCTGCTTTTCGATCAAGTATATAGAATGGTTGAGCTGAACTACAATTTTCCTTTAATATATACAGCTATTAGTTTTTGTGTGCTGTTAGGCGCAGACTCGTATATTGTAAAGGCAGACTTTTTATTCTGCAAAAGTGTGGCGAGCGAGGTAGATCATTTGTATCACAGCGAACGTTTGGATCAGAAACAGGAGAGTCGACGCCAGTATTAGCAAGCTACTGTCACATGTTGCCACGCCATGTGCCAGGATTACCATTCTCCTTCACTTCCTTTATACAATTTTGTTGTGGGCCAAAAGAGAACGCAAATTGTAGTTCCAATTTTGTCATGTCCTTTTTTTTTTACCAGTGCAGTACCCGAGGGCGGGTACATGCCACAAGTGATTGACACTTAAAATCTTCCCAGGAACGACAAGAGCACACATGGGCAATACCAACGCGTGAGCGTTAAGAAAAACCTGACAACAGCAGCGTTGACCCGAGGAACGGAGCGAATCAGTGTTCAGGGTCGAAGCAGGAATCTAACCCAAGCAATCTGCGTGGCAATCAAGCATTCTAGCACCAAGCCATGCTAGTTTTCGGAACTACTTTTCAAATAATGTTCGTGAAACGTGAATTTTGGTTGCAGTGCCGGCAATCCAATTTTATCAGCAATACATATGTACTCCTATGATGCAGCCATCATGTCGGACTAACGTCATCTGTAGTTAGGTGCCATGCGCTGAACTTCATTTACGCAGCATCGTGAAGTACTACCACCCTCGCGAGCACCAGAGCTTCATACCAGCATATAGCTTCTGGTATTGCTAATATGCTTGTTCCTGTTGGCATCGTTGCAAAAATGCAAAGAACTGGTTATATAAACATCTGCCACTCTTCAACATATATCCACGCGTGCAACATTTATACATATATGTAGCGTCATTTTATGACGTATAGCTGTATAAAAAAATTACAAAACGCTTCTTTTCTCTCCGCATGTTTCTCATAACGTCGATTCACAAGGTGCGTGGGCTCTGCTGATTTTTTTCATTATCAGGTGCCTTCTCCATGCAGCAAAATGCCAGCGGGCCAATATTTTAAGGTAGGCAAAGAAAGGCTGTGAAACTTTCCGAAGAATACTGCTCTTGTGCAAAAGACAGCTACAGTAGTTACAAACGAAAGCTTTCTGCACAAACATCAACAAGTAAAGGAACTTATTTGTTTACGCAGTTGTCCTACACAAAAAACAACTAATATTTGTCCTAATTTCCTCCATTTTCTTGTTGTCAAAAGCTGGGACTTCTAATGTTGTTGTTGTTGTTGTTGTTGTTGTTGTTGTTGTTGTTGTTGTTGTTGTTGTTGTTGTTGTTGTTGTTGTTGTTGTTGTTGTTGTTGCGCTTAGCATGTGAGCTTTTTTTCTTTTCGTAATGACGAAAAAGTGATCAGGGAAATACTATTCACTGCGAAGTAGTTACTTCCAAGGCTACAGATTTCTAGTGCAGGCTATAAAACGAATAACAGCCCTTTTGAACATGTCGCACTATTTCAAGCACTCTACCTGCCATCGTCACTAAAACTGCGAGATATATAGCAAAATTTAAATTCATCAGATGCCCCGTGTCATTGCAAGTAACACTGACTGCTATTACTCTGTCTTATTTTCATTATCAAATACAATATTGTGTCGGAATGTTCTCTTTGAACACAGCAAATCGACCGTAATGCTGCTCGTGTCTGAGGTTGTTCTTCTGCACTTAGTAGGATTACAGGCTTTCTTAGAAATTATTAATCTGTAGCGTCTAAGCGCGGAGATACTTATGGGTTAGAACATACCAGCTAAGTCGTACAGGCTGTCTGGCAAGATTAGTTGGCTGCCCTGTTCTCGTATTTTCGTTTCATGTCGTGCAGCATGGCGGGAAAATTCAATCATAGATTACTAAAGTGTACTGCTTGTTGTTATTCACGAAGAGCGTCTATGTACCGAATACTTTGTTCTTTCTATTTTGGCATTCTACTATTAGCCTGCTTATTTCAAAAGCATAGTATACCTTTCATGCCTATACGCTAACATAAAGCATGAAAGAATCAGCATGATATACCGTACTGAGAGAAGAATAAAATTCTAAAATATTTCTATACCGCCTACATGTTGCTCATTTGAACTTTTGAAAAATGACGTAAACATTGACGGTTACGAAAGTTTCAAAGTATTTTTTAATGTGACATAACTTGTCCTCAAGGCATAAACTATGATGTATTTGTGTGTTAAGTGCGCGCCATTATGCCGGTGTTGCATATGAAGAGAAACTGTGTCTTGTGGAGGCTGTTGTAATGTATGCAGTGGTCAAAAGGAGTGCTTATCTAGCACTTTCAAGTCTTCGTCAGAATTTCATGCAATTAGGCATGCTCTTAACTATAAGTCATAGCATTCATGCAAAAGTCCTAAGCTATAACTGTTCGTCAGAAAAGGCATCAGCCAATTCTAATACTCGGTGCACCATTAGCGTAGACCACTGACGAATCAATGAGAGCATTTTTGGAATCAAAGATAGTGTAATCGGCCTCTTATTTTTGTTTTCTTTTTGGTCGCTGCCTGAAACTTTAAACGCAAGCACTGTTTTTATGAAATCAGTGGATTAACATAAAACAATAGGTTCCATGTGCCTGATGAGAATGAGATTGACTTTCTGTAAGATCTTATTATTATTATGTATAACAAAAAAATTGAGCCCATAAATTTACACTTCTTTTCTTCATGTACCTGACGGGAATTAAGTTCAGTCTCGTCACTGGGGGCAAAATGCAGTAAGCGACAGATGACGCCCTTATTGAAAAAAAGCACACCTACCTCAATATGGACCACATTATCAGAGATATAGAAAAAAAATGAATGGCCAAAAACACCAAGTCCTTAGCTAATTATCCGACTGATTGATAATAACTGCTTCTCGTAATTATACAGCGAGCGCGTCCATTCTTTGGAAACAGGCTGACATTAAGAACCATGAGTTTTCTAAAGATCTAAGAAAATCCTACTCAAGCATGCCGTTTTATACTACGATCATGCCCCGTTTGAAAGAAGTTCACTTAGGAAATCTTAAAACTGCAAAAACCTAACCTTAACTCTCTTTCCAGACAGCGTACTGATTTTAATATAATAAGGTTCAGTACGCGCTGAGCAAAGAGAACAGATGAAGTAAACGCGGATGAGGCGTTCCAAAAATGTCTTTCTTTGGTGAAGGTGTTAGATGATGCCGGCTTTGTTTGAGCAGCGTGCTGGAGTTTATTGACATATTGATTTTGTCTCATATTTCGATCAAGAAGAGAATATGACAGGCGTTATTCTTCGGCCGATTGAACGTGGACGTCTCTTGCACTTTCTTCTTCCCTAATAAACCGCTCAGTGTATTCGATCGTATTTATTCGAGAATAACAAAGTCTGTATGGTCAAAGACGAGACAGGCGCTGCTAAAACCCAAAAAAGCGTACAGTAAAATTACACAAGCAAGGATTAGAAGCCCTGGGTGTAACGTGTCTTAGAAGGGCCCGCACAACTTAGAGCGACTCTGTGTATAGAGTGGGCAGTTACTGAGAAATGCATCATTGTGCAAGTTTTCTTCTAGTTCGGCAGAATCGATAGCGCCAGAACTCCTCGTTTTTTTTTCTGTTTCACTTCTTGATGACCACTGGGCTCTAAGCGTAAACTTAATGCGGCGCGTCTTTCAATAAGTTGGCTAGTGACTACACTTTGGCTTCTCTAAATTTTTGTTCTTTATGACTTATTAGGAGCTTCCCGTTTTCATATCTTGTATATAACCATGCTATGTGTGAATGCATATTCTTAGTCTGACATCTTTATCGCTACAGCACTTACCATATAATGAATACAAACTCTGCCAACACTTCAATTCTAACTATGCCTAATACTGTGGTGGCTGGTTTGCAGTGGCACCGCTCATTCGAACTATTTAGGATCAAGATGTGCATTTTGGAATCAAATGATACTGCTCATGTTTAACTGTCGTATAAGTTGTCAATGAAGTAACCAAACATCTTGTTAACTGTCCTGGTGTTCTCTTAAAGGGAGTTTATGCCAAGAGATTTCTAAAACACGTGTAGTTTGTGTTGCTTGATTTTTTTCCTATTTGCACTCTTCTTGCGTACAGTGCGAAAAATGTCGCAAGTTACACGGGTGCACTCAAATGTACTATACGGAACCGTCACTTATAAATTGATTGACTTTTAATTTTGCGGAAGCTCTTTACAATTGCCAGCAGCATTTGAACAACTGCATGAAGACAAACATGGTTTAATGGCTCTAGAGAAACCAAGCGAAAAGGGCATAAGTATAGTTTCGTAAACGCCTGATTCACACTTTCAAAAGGTATGCAATAGCGCTGTGGCAATCACTTACATCGTCTATGTAATTACGTGTGATCACATCAGAAAAATTGTCTAGTGCTGAGGAAAACGCTTCCTTTCGTGCAACTGCTAATTGAAAAAAAAAGACACTGTAGAAAATTTGTATGATCCGATATTTCGTAGAGCACTCATTTGCAGTGCTCTGTCCGTAAAACGCATCCTAGTGTGTAGCGTTTCCTCTTTGATCTAAAAAGAAAGGCTGCGCCAAAGACTATCATAAAAATGATTTTAATGAAGTGCACATCAAGCCTGTTACAACCCTTCCACAAGGAAGGCGTATCATTCACATGCGATAACATACTGCAGCAAACCTGTCTGCAAGGTCTGTCTGTTTAAACTGCTATGTGTTGTGGTGGTGTGATCGCGCGTCTTTGCAACTGCACTCGTTCAAGCGCAAACACTTCATGATCCCGTCCACGCGACAGACAAGAGTTTAGCAAGCTTCCACTTGCAAAAAGTAAAATTCTTGCACACTGACAGGTGTAGACATTTGAGTGTGTAGCCTGAGCAAAAACTTCACGCGCAATAGCTCTAGAAAGCATACTCCGGTGTACCTCTTGGTGCCTGACTGGCCGATAGCTGTTGACTATTCAGAGGAGGACCTATTGGTCTACTCAGCATTGCATATGGCTATTCGGTGCCTTCTCAGATATGCATTACAGCATCCACGGAGAGATGTATTCTTAAATTTTGCACTTCTTTTCTGGGTTGTTTTTCTTGCTATGACGTAATCGTGCTGCAGGAGATGATTGATTGATTGATATGTGGGGTTTAACGTCCCAAAACCACCATATGATTATGAGAGATGCCGTAGTGGAGGGCTCCGGAAATTTCGACCACCTGGGGTTCTTTAACGTGCACCCAAATCTGAGCACACGGGCCTACAACATTTCCGCCTCCATCGGAAATGCAGCCGCCGCAGCCGGGATTCGAACCCGCGACCTGCGGGTCAGCAGCCGAGTACCTTAGCCACTAGACCACCGCGGCGGGGCGCTGCAGGAGATACAATATTAGTACTCTCCCTGTATAACGTCACGTTTGCCCCTATCACTCTACGGCCTGTAAATGCTCCGGAATTCTTGCTTGCTGCCATGTGACCACAGGCGCTGAACATTGCGTATTAGTAACAAGTGTTAAAAACAATTTCGCATTTTTTCAGTTAGTTACGGAAACATGACTGGTGGAAGTCAAATTACATAGAAGATAGTAATAATGATTGTTTTTTTTTTCTATCGGTAAGTGCCGCAATATTGTGCTTATCTGAATTAAAAAAAAAGGTCTTATCTAGGTAAGTCAGTTTTACTCCCTTCATTTTACAAGACATGTGGACGTATTTTCAGAGTTTTAATGCAGATGCTTTCAAAGCAAGGTTATTCGCAGTTGAACGTGGAGCAAGATTTTTCATAGCAAAACGCTCTTGTAGAAAGTTTGAGAGTAACTGCTACAAAGTTGTCTAGTTTACGAAACTTCAGAACAACTATTCTTCAAAGAGGAATAAATACGTCGCGTTGAACCCAAAGTTAGCTTACACCGAGCGAAACAAGAATAAATCTTCCTTCAATAGAAATGCATGAATTGGTCAGTTTGACGGAAGAGCTTTGAAACACCTTACTTTTTTTCATTATCCAAACTGAGATAGTCTTCAGATCACGTGCCACAATTTCCAGTACACTCGCAGATGAAAGAAAACTTTTTAATACTTTTTAATAGGTTTTTCATCAAACCAGTTTCAAGTAGACTAAAACTTTATAAAATGCCACAGCAACTCCATCGCAAAATATATTTTTGTTGGTAGGTGAATTAGCATCACATCAGACTGAATGAGGCTCTATTTTCCTCCAAAATAGTCATACCACTTCGGCCACTCAGTGCTAGAAAAGTGGCTCAAAAGACTTTTTATTCATTTGTTTCCTTTCCAAACGAGATATTTTGCAGGTCACATGCGCCTCTTTCCAGGAGACTGGACAGCGTCGCATTCGGAAATAGGAGTCGCGTCACTAGAAGGCTTTCCGCACCGCCAACTGCGACACACTGAAGTTTGGAGGGGGTGAGCTATATGCCAGAATGATGGACGATCAAGCCGCGGGGCAAAGCGTTCAGAATTCCTGCTTTTGTGTTGTCTAACATGGCCGAGGCTCTGCTTTTGCTGCCGCGTTCGGGCGCGGTCTCCCCCAGCTCAGGTCACCCCCGCTTTCTCTTTTGCGTGCTGATGCTCTCGTCTGGATATTGCCAACGTGCGTGGAACAGTTGCCAACGACACTTTTATTAAATAAGAAAAGCCGTCACAAAAACTAAAAATTCAATTTTAAAGATTAAATTTCGCTCGCTATTTTGAATCCAGCCTCTACACATTTTTTACGCAGTCTAGACACTCGTTTTGATGGACTGTGTGCCTAAGGTGGCCATGTCGCAAAGTGCGGGTGACTTTCTTTTCCCGAATTTGTTTCGACAGACTGTCCCATTTATAAATTTTACGGTCGTCATAAAGTGCCGCCTTCAATATCTTTGACGCTGCCATTAGTTTTACATATTAAACAAGCCAAGATTTGCGGCACCATAGGCGAATTGAATTGTGGGCCACATGTGCATGCGAGTACCGCAGATTACTTCATAACTTACCATCAGACGTGTATATTTTGGCAAACTCACTTGACAGATGGTATAGTACTCGACGACCATAGAATAAACTGTGTAGTGCGTAGTGTAGTGTGTAGTGTGTAGTTCAAACTGTGTAGTGCGTAAGCTAATTCACTGTTTTAATGGAAATAAACTTCCGCTTCATTATACACGATACATCTCACAGGCTATATGTTGTGCGAGAATTGCAGCATCACGCGTCAAGGAAGCTGGACTTAAGGTTGATTTCGAGTTTGCGTTGCAAGCACTATTCTTTCTTGGGGACTTTCGACGCAAATTTCAGAGTTTGCGTTGCAAGCACTATTCTTTCTTGGGGACTTTCGACGCAAATATGAACGACGACGAAGTGATTGCTTAGCAGATCGCAGTTTCAGTAGGTGCTCTCTTTTTTCACCTAATTTTAAGTGAACTTCGCGAATATCACATCCGTGTCCGTCGGTGATGGACGTGGACCCCCACGGACGTCCGCCAGTTACGGCGGCGTCGGCGGTGGCCGCATCCAGGATGCGTACGGGACTCTACAGCGACTACGACAGCGAGGGCACTCTTGTTTACTCAATGAGCAGCGAAGAGCCTTCTGACGACGACGATTTTAAGCTGGTGCTGAGCCGTAAAGCGAAGAGGCGGAACGTCAGAACATCTTCGTCATCGAGTACGTTGAACGACAGAGTGCCAAGGAGACCCGTGACAAACACTATCCTTTTTCTCCCTGAGGTACCGGACGGTAACATGAAGCGCCTCAACAGGCAATCTGTTTCGGTGATGCTGGAAGGACTCGTGCCAAACGAGATCACAGACATCAGAGTGAACACGGGTAAGAACGTATTGGCCATCGACGTTTTGCATGCTGCGGCACTTAATATACTGCGCAACGTCAACGAGCTGGCGGGAATGAAAGTTCGCTCCTACATTCCTGTGAGCTCTAACGTCGTCGCTGAACCGCAGGTCGCGGGTTCGATTCCCGGCTGCGGCGGCTGCATTTCCGATGGAGGCGGAAATGTTGTAGGCCCGTGTGCTCAGATTTGGGCGCACGTTAAAGAACCCCAGGTGGTCGAAATTTCCGGAGCCCTCCACTTCGGCGTCTCTCATAATCATATGGTGGTTTTGGGACGTTAAACCCCACAAATCAATCTAACGTCGTCACTGGAGTCATCTACGATGTGGATACTGCCATTCCCAGCTCCGACTTCGATGTTCTGGTCAAACCGGCAAATTAAGCCAGCGTCATCGCAAAATTTGTCCGTTTGGGAAACTCACGCTGCTTGAAGATCATGTTCAAGGGCGACTCTCTTCCTTCACACGTAAAGGTGGGCCATTTTCGGCATTCTGTGCGACCTTTCATACCGAAGCCCTTACACTGTTATAAGTGCATGAAGATGGGCCACGTGAGAAGCGTATGCGAAAATAGGATGGGTGTTACCTCGTTGCGCGGAAGCCCATTCTGCGGATGACTGCGAAGCAACTACCCTCAAATGCTCGAATTGTCATGGGTCACATGCAGCTTCGTCAAAAGAATGCCCCACAATCCAAAGAGAAATAGCGGTATTGAAACAAATGGTCAGAGACAATTCGTCGCATCGAGAGGCTGCCAGGAGCGTCCGAAAGAGGCGTCATCGTCGCCGCAGTTCATCAAAGAATGCCGCAGACGCTGCATCGAAAGCACCACTCCACCACCGTTCTCTTCCCCCGCCCTTGCCTCCCAGACCGAAGGCGGCCAGCGCGGTCAACAAACCAATGAGCAGCTCTGTTGCAGATGAATCAGTTTGGCCTTCATGGCCGAAATCACAGCCACCTGCAAATTCCAAGCGCACATCGACAGTCACATCACTCCAGCCAGCCGCTGACAAGCTGCCTGAGGAGGACACAGAAGTCATCAGAATGTTCCGAACACTGCTGGATGTCATGCGAAAGCTGTGCAGCAGCCTGAAGTCTCCACTCGCCCAGAGTGCACTACAAGTACTGGATGCTCTAAGTCCAGTATTTGCAAGTCTCCAGTAGCAACCATGGCTCGACCAATTTTCTCCTTCCGCAACGAGGTCCGACAAGCGTCGATAATGCAGTGGAACGCGAGAGGCCTGAGATCCCGCATCTCTTCATTCCGTCAGTATATATTCATGAATCGTATTCCTATGATAGTTATATGTGAAGCAAACGTGAAACAACCTCCTAAACTATCGGGGTATGAATCTTTCGTTTCTTCAACGTGCGAGGAACGCAGCAAGGTGGTTGTTTACATTCGCACAGATTTCACATATGTGCATCATGCAGTTCAACCGCATGATGACAATCAATATGTCTGCTTACGTGTTAAAAAGGAAAAAGTGTCATTCACACTCATTGGTGTCTACATATCACCATCCGGACGATTTGAACAAGACCGACTACGAGACATACTGACAACAACTACGGGCCCGTGGGTTATAACTGGAGACTTCAACGCACATCACTTAATCTGGGGTAGTTCGACGATCAACGCTAAAGGAAGAAACCTCGTGTCATTCCCTTCCAAGCATGACCTATGTTTCTTAAATGATGGCAGTCCTACATACCTGCGGGGCCTTACGTACAGCAGTTGCCTCGATTTGACTCTGGTATCCAGAAACTTCCGGTCGCAAGTGCACTGGTTTTCAGACATCGAAACGCATGGGAGTGACCACATTCCAACTTATATGCGAATAAGGGGTCTTACTAACTCCTTTCCTAAGACCACAATACGAAGAATTGATTGGTCCAAATTTCAGCGACTCATGGAAAATACATGCCGTGAAGACCCTGACCAGAACTTGGAAGATGTCATCAAAGAGGCAATGAGGGAAGCTTCCTGTCTCCTCCCGTTCACCGGCAAGCGTTCAGATTTCGACGTTAAACAGGAAAAACTGTGCGCGCTTCGCCGAAGGGCGGAAAGAAGATACAGGCGGACGAAAGCAATATGCGACTTGAGGCTGGCACGACGCATACAGAAAAAAGTCCAACGACGTTTAGACAAACTTGAACAGGAACGCTGGAAATCATTCTGCGAATCATTGGATCCCCGAAAGCCGTTGTCACGCATCTGGAGCACAATTCGTGGCCTGCGCTCGACTCCCCAACAAAGACATCCTTTCATGGCTTTAGCCCTACATTCAGGCCACACCCAGCTTGAAGTGGCAAATGAGTTTTGTACGCGAATCGCTGGTGTGTCCGCCTTGTCCGCTGGCACCATTAGGAGTGTTATCCCTGAACACCGCATCTACGAAATAGACAATCATTTCACTATAGAAGAACTTGACGCATCTTTGGCGGCTTCCCGACGATCATCTTCACCAGGACCCGATGGCATCACCTACGCCGCTCTAGCAAACCTTCAACAGGAGGCAAGGGGACAGTTGTTAAGCTATTACAACCACTCATGGCAGGCGGGCATTGTTCCCCAGGATTGGAAGATAAGTCGACTTGTGCCACTACTCAAAGCAGGAAAGTCACCATTTGATTTGACATCATTTTGCCCTGTTGCCCTCGCAAGTTGCGTAGGAAAAGTCATGGAAAGGATGATACTTACACGCCTAGAATGGTACCTCGAGCGCTACAACGTATACCCAAATTGCATGACGGGTTTTCGGCGAGGTAGGTCATCTCTTGACAACGTGATTGATCTCACAACATCTATCCAGCAACAGAAGAGCCTCAAGCGCATACCACTAGCACTCTTCCTCGACATCAAAGGGGCTTATGATAATGTAACACATAAAGCCATCCTAGACTCGTTGGAAGCTGTTGGAATCGGTGGTCGGATGTTCCAATGGATCCAGGATTATTTGACGAGAAGGTCCTTTTTTGTACAAACCTCAGATGGACCTGCCACCAATTACTATATCTCCCGTGGCGTCCCTCAGGGCGCCGTATTAAGTCCCACTTTATTTAACCTCGTGATGGTAGGACTTCGTGAAATTTTGCCAAGTACTATCCTCATATCCATATATGCTGACGATATTTGTCTATGGACTTCGGCTGCAACTCGTCTACAAGTACGTGCAAGAGTCCAGCAGGCTGCCACCCTGACATGCTCATATCTCCGCAAGCAAGGTCTTTCCGTCTCAACGGAGAAATGTGCATTGGTTGCGTTTACTCGCAGAGCCATGACACAATACCCCGTTACCATCAATGGACAAAATATTCCATACCAGAAGAACCATCGCTTCCTGGGTGTGATTATTGACAGGGACCTTTCGTGGAGTGCCCACTGCAATTACCTGAAGAGAAGGCTAACTTTTATCGTCCATATAATGCGGTTCCTCTGCGGAAAATCTTGGGGCACATCGATAAGGTCAATGATGCAGCTATACAGGGCACTGTTTCTGGGATTTTTGCGCTACAGCTTGCCGTTACTGCAAGTACGTGCAAGACGAACATCCGCACTCTCGAAAGTCTGCAAGGACAAGCACTACGCGTGTGCTTAGGATTGCCGCGATGCACCTCACCTACGGGGCAATTATGATCGCAAGAGAGCATCCAATTCGAACATACATCACCACTGACAATTTAAGAGCCCACATAAGACACCTCTGCCGAGTTCCTGGTCGCCATGTTGCAGCGTTGCCACTTCAAAGACCACACGCGATGTTTTCAAAGATTATTTCTGCCCATAGAGAATGCCTTCCTTTTGGCTTCACTCCAGCAAAAAGACCAGCGTCACCCCCGTGGTGCCTACAACAACCACAGGTGTGCCTCACTATTCCGGGAATAACGAACAAGAGCCATCATTCAACAATGGTCCTACGACAGGTGACATTGTCGCTACTCAACGAAAAATACGGCCAGAGGACCCACATTTACACCGATGGATCGGTCTCGGCTGACAGCTCCACAGGTGCTGTTGTCATCCCAGCGTACCAGGTCACTATAAAGCTCAAACTGTCGCATAGGACAACATCCACAGCAGCGGAGCTTGCCGCCTTACGTGCTGCTATACTTTATATCGCGGAAGCCCGACCTCAAAAATGGGCTGTGTTCTGCGACTCCAAGGCATCCCTTCAGAGTTTGCAATCAGCTTTACGACAGAGGAAGCATCAACAACTAGTGAATGAAATAAGAGAACTGATTCACGAAGTTTTATCGAAAGGACATGACTTGGTGTTCCAGTGGTTACCGGGACATTGTGGTATTGTCGGTAATGACCTTGCTGATAATGCTGCCCGATCCGCCCACGCGGACGCCCAGACAACCCCGATTCCATTGTCGAGAACCGACGCTGCAAGCGGCCTTCACTCGTTCGCTAACACCATGTCGAAACTTGGCTGAGTGACCCCAGTGTCAGGAACCGCCGCCTACACAAATTGGACCCATCGAGAAAGCTTCAAGTTCTATCGGACCTCTCCCGCCAGGATGCAACTTTACTGTGCCGCCTGTGGTTAGGAGTAGCTTTTACAAAGGCGTACTCCTTTCGCATAGGAATGGCGGATAGCTCCCGATGTGAATCGTGCGACACTGACGAGACAATAGAACATCTACTGTGTTCATGTGAACGTTTTGCGAGCGAACGCAACTTGCTACGCGAAACGTTAGAGACACTAGACGGTAGACCTTTTTCCGAAGAGAAGATACTTGGCTCATGGCTCTACGCGTCGCTGGCCAGCAAAGCGACGCGGGCATTGCTAAGTTTTCTAAAGACGACCGGACTACGCGACTGCTTATAAGCGTGCAATGGACAAGGTCACATCTACACACGCGTTGCCCTTCACTTCTCTCTCTCTTCTCCTTTAATCCCCTCGCCTCTTCCCCCAGTGCAGGGTAGCAAACCGGACGTGCGTCTGGTTGACCTCCCTGCCTTTCATTTCTTCCCTTCCTCCTCCTCCTCCTCCTCCTCGACGCAAATATTTTGGTCTGTCTGTCTGTCTGTCTGTCTGTCTGTCTGTCTGTCTGTCTGTCTGTCTGTCTGCACACTAGTCTGTATGTCTGCGGCAACGACACCCCAAACTGCACCAAACGGTTCCTCAAACGGCCAACCTCATCCACAGTGCCCACCAATGTTGCTCAAAATTCAGTGTTCATACTTGTGCATTTGTAGATTAAAAAGCAATTTTTGCGTACGGCGGGGGCACCACAACAACACGTATATATTCTGCATGTGCGCCTTTTACTAGGAAATCCATACATAGGTAACTTTAAGGACCGTAGCGCTTATCACGCTGCGCTGACCATGCAACGCTTGAACGAACAGGTGAGTGTTTCCAACGCTTTGCTAAAACGAGACGGTGGGGGCACCTACCCGTCGCCTTGCGTTCTACGCCTTATCACCTCTGAGACGGGTGCGCACACCTGTCTCAGAGCTACGCGTTCCGTTTTTCAATAAAACTGTCAGATGGCGCTAATGCCTCACGTGTGACGTGACGATGCGCTCATTCGTCTCCGCTGCACGCTCGAGCCACTCTAACGCAGCGCCTCCAGAATACCATTCGCCGATTTTCTTGCGCAGAAAATCAAATAAATGTTTTGTTCACTCTCTCCACAAACAAGACTTTCGACGACATTTGCAGATTACATGCAGATACGGGACCATTTTTTAAAGACGATAGTCTTTCTTGGGGACCTTCGACGGAAACATTTTTGTCTGTCTATCTGTATAAATGTCTATTTGTCCGCCCTAACGATACCTCAAACGGCACCAAACGGCCAACCTCATCCACAGCGTCCACCAATATTGCTCAAAATTTGGCGTTCATAGCTGTGTGATTGTCAATTAAACAGCAGTTATTGCGCATATCTGAGGCACCACAACAACAATTCGATGTTTTGTATGTCTGCCTTTATACTAAAAGAGGTACACACAAGTAACTCTAAGGAATGTAGCGTTTATTGCGCTGCGCTGACAGTGCAACACGATGCTCAGAAAGGTGTTTCCAACACTTTGCTACGACGTCACGGAGGTGGCACCTGCCCGTCGCTTTGCGTTCTACACCTTATCACCTCCGAGGCTGGGGCGCATCTTTCTCCGCGGGCTGCACGCCTTCGTTTTCGAAGATAACTGTTAGATGGCGCTTGTGTCTAACGTGCCACAATGCGCTCGTTCGCCTCATCTACGCGCTCGAGGCACTCTAACGCAGCGCCTCCAGAATACCATTCACCGATTTTCTTGCGCAGAACATCAAATAAACGTTTTGTTCACTCTCTCCAGACGCAGGGCTATCGTCTTTCAACGACATTTGCGGTGTAACTAGCAGATTTGGAACCTATTTTTTTATTAAAAAGCTGGCAAGAACACGAGACAACACTCCATCTTTTCGTGGTGTCAATGTTACCTAGACATAACCAGCAATGTCAACTTCTTGTATAGGCTTCCACCACTAGAACGACATTTTAGCAACTAATCTAATTTAATATAAGAAAAGATTCTATTCCAATATGAGAATGGCTCACTTTGGTATTTCGGAATAGCTTTACACTTTCCTATTGTTTAAAAGAAGGAAGTTTTCTTTGCCGATTTCTTCATATTGTGTACTTACATGTGTGTTTATTGTATTGAAATGCCGCTGCGTTGTTAACGGGTGTTTGAGCACTGGGCCACTTTCAGGCCTTTAAATTCATGAATAGAAACAAGTTATTAATATTGTTTGTAAAACATTAGTTTCTATAAACTAAATCAATCAATATTAGAAAATTAATGTCGTGTTATTTCGATCCCTTATCACACTGATATTACTCAAAGTTGCACTACGCCGCCATCGGCACCGCAGTGCATTCCGGTATTTAAATTACTTTCTACTGTCAGTGGCGTATAGCACTTATATAGGCCAGCTGCATTAACCTGCCTTAATGACGGTATTTATAGGAGTTGATTTGGTTGGGTTTACGAGCTGTGTGTGCTGAGATGCTGCCACAGCAGCCTGAAGCAAAAGGACTTAGATGTTATGTGTTCTCAAAATACGTCAAGCACTGACAGGAATGTCCGCCACAAGAGTGCCAAGAACCACTTCTTTTCTTGTGCAACGCTTGTAAATTCCTTTTGTACAATCAATATTAAATGAGGACTAATAGGTAATGACGTACGTACAGCAGGTAGAGCATCGGACTGCTAATTCGAGGGCCGCTGGTTCTGTTTTGGTAATATTTCCGTCCACTCTTCTTCTTTTGCATGTGTGTTGCAATAACTTCCAATAACATTCTCTATACTTCCCCTGGCATCATTGTCTGTTATGTGTCATTTAATATAGTGTCTAACGAAGGTGCCCTTAAATTTACCCGTTTTTTTTATGTATATTCAAGGAAGTTTGTGAGTGGCCTATTGCCTCATAGCGAGCTTTCTGTACGGCTGAGGGGTCGATGAGTGGCAGCAACACTTTGTACAACATGTGCGCCATCCCATTTTCTGTTGGAATCGCTGCCAAACGTCAGATATTGAACACAACGTGCTTTCACTGCAAAACATTGATCGCTTAAATATATGGCGATATATAACGAGGCCTCACCAAAAGCGATGGCGACTGTCATCGCTTTCAGTGTGAACAAGTACTTGTGCAGATGAAAACAAACCCGAGTTCTCCAACGAAAAGGCATTCCCGTATATATGTATGTATGTATGCACGCGCACCCTTCTACGCGACGTTAACAAACGCGTACTGCACGCATTCAAAGCCGCAAAATCGCAGCCACCTCCCTCATTACTGATATAAAACAAATCACAGTGTACATTTAAGGGTAGACTTTATCGTACCATACAGCTCAAACGCACCAACATTCAGAAAAAAAAGTGGATGCAAACAGGTGTGCTTCTATTTATAATATGTTGATACTCTCATTGCTTGGAAGCCTCAGCTCGTCACTATTGCTAAACACGTCAATGAAGCTGGTCCTATAACTTTCCTTGCCATCTGTGCAATCAGGGTAATGTACCTTTTCTCATTCTGAGAATCATGGGATAGTAGCAGGAACAAGGGCTTGTTGGCGATACTATTCTCAGCGCCTCTTTTTTCAATGATACGTCAAAGTAGAAAAGAGTTAGCGGTGCTCTAGATATTATTCAGAATTCTCAAAGAAGCATTCTTTGACTCTCAGCAATTTCGTCAAATAAAAAAAAAGCTTGCATGTTCATTATTCATCGCCTTCTTGGCACACAAACGAAAAATGCCAATAAGTGCTGCCTGTCGGTGCTTTGAAGATGAAACCATGGGACGATCCAGGACTACAGCATCATAGATGAAAGTAAATACAAAGCGAGATTTTCATATCCGCTGTTGAAATACCTAGCGTTATCTCTTTATGTCATGCGTTTTCGTTTGATTGTTATGGTCGCATGAAACCCGTAGAGAGTAGCATAGTTCAGGTAACTTTAAATTGAGAAGCTTGGAGCGTCGACTTCGCTTTCAAGATGAAACACACGTCTGAACAGCGCAAATATCAGCTTGTGTACGTTTGTACAGGTCGCTACAGCACCGCAGGCGTGAGTAGCGACCTGTAGTTTGAGTGTAATCTGCACCACAGGTTCTATCTGCGCTTTATTGGGGGAACCCAACTGCACAATGATAAGTTAACTGTATCGATGCCGGAGCAAGACCTAAAACATTTTTGTGAAATCAATATGTCACATTTGCTATAAGGAATCCAATTTATTCGTGGGAAATTTGTTATGTTGCTGTTTTTTGTTAATTTTGTTGGCTCCCTTTGTTAATATAAAAATAGGTTCAGGAAATACAGCATTCATGTAATTTTAAGATAGTCTTGTATAGTTTATTACTGCATAATTAGTTTTGATCTTCAAGTTCTAATTATGTTATGCTTTCACGCTTCAACAGAGAATATATTATAGTATACCGAGGCTTTAACAAGGCCAACTATCTCCCGCTAGCACGCAAAAATGGCATATAATAGGACATCTGCAGGTTATCATATATACCTCATGACATGATTTTCGCCTTCTCAGCATTAAGTTTACGCATGAAACAAGAACGCAGTGATAATGGGCCTTTATTATATATTGGAGAATATTAGTCATCGAAGTGAAGCCAGCCTTTACTTAGGATACAAAGTGGCATCGCAAGTATATCTTTCTCTCCAGTATTCGTTCACAAAAAAAGCGCAATTAGTTAACTTCTTTGTGACAGGCCACTTCCTGCAGGTACGCCATTCACAATTACTTTAAACGAGGGCTCATTTTAGCCATTGTTTCGTCTATTACTGACTATACCTGAGTCACTACTTTCATAGGACTCGTTGATAGTCCTGGTGCAAAAATTTCGGCACTTGTGGTCACAAGTTTAAGGACTACTTAGGGAGGGTTTTCAAGTATGGGTGATCGTTACTTTTTATGCTAAGTATCGCAGTCACAATCAGCGACTGCACATTCATTTATAACCCGAAAAAGCATTCTGTTTAACGAGCTCGACAATACGTGTACGCCCGCCGATTTCCGTAACAGGACCCGAATATTGATGTTCAACTACTTTACTCCACCTGTTTAATTGACAACAACGTAATAGAGCTTCAATGAGTCAATCGTTTGATGTTACAGGTGTAATATGCCCTCAAAACGAATCAGACGGTGCCTTCACAAATCACAACGGAAACACGCATCAAAAGATGTTAGTCATGACCAGTCCAGTATACACAAAGTGCAGTTACTATCCTAATAATTATGATTACATAATAAAATAAAGTCTGAAAAAAAACAATTATGGGGTTAAACAAATCGCTTCCATCGTAAATTTATTGAAACGAATGGGAAACACATCGCCCGAAAATGTGCAAATGCCTATGCTTTACTTACCGTATTTTCCTGGCGCGACATCAGATGACGATAGGCAAAGCTTCATTGGTCAGAAAAAACGCTCTGTCATCGTCTGCGGAGCTGGGCAACCAACTGATTCTGAGAAACCTTGCACCATAGCAGGCCTTTGAGACGCCTACTATCATAATCTCTATTCTTTATAAAATGCTGGCATAAATAAAGTCGCGAAAACACCAGACGACTGCATATAAACTACACAGCCACTGCTACTGACTTCGTCGATGTATTAAAGGTATCTGTCGTTGACGAAAGCAGCCGCTAATTGAATATTGGTTAGTATAACTTACGTATAGCTACGCTGAACGTGATAAGGAACACTCCTGTTTTCAACTTATTGGGTGGCCAAGAAAGAATTATCATTAAACAGGCGCTGTGAGAGATAACGATTATGCCCTTTCTAGCAGCTCCTGAGAACCATTATCTATAGGCGAGTGAAAAGCATGTTGAATTTCAGTCTATGCTTGAAACCAGTATGTGCTGCAATCGGCACAAATTTGGGGGCTGAAGCTTAAGAGGCGGGGTCCAATTACTGCGATGATGCGTGCCTATTCTGCAGTTCAGTCTACTTAGGCTGCTGTTTCCTTCAGTGTGATGCGGTGTCATAATCTGATCATCCCGAAGTATTGCAATACGACTAAAGATTGCAAAGGTGACTTCCCACAGTTCCTTTGCTGAAGTCTCTTGCATTTCTTTTTTTTTTTGATAACGTGGCCAGATTGTTAACGTTCCAAGTTAGCACTGAGGTGGAGTTGTATTCTAAGTATTCCATGCACCTAAATCAAATTAGCTCTAATCATATCCAACATTCTACACGTGGTGTCGGTTTTCTTTTTTTTAGTGGCAATGATCTTCATATGTATGGATATGCAGCCGTCTCTTCTTCAGAAAAGGAACAGGGCGCGAAGTAGATGATGTCTGACAACGTGTTTCAGATAGCGAGCATATAGAGGGTGAGCTGGCTGTTCTGTAGATTTTGTTTTCGTTTCATGACGCTTTTTTTACTGTGCCTTCCACAACACGATTCAATATTTGCAAGAATTAGTGTTTGTATTCATTTTATGGAGCTAACTGCGTTCTCGTCTCACGTCATGAACTTACCCGAAAATCTGTTAGTACACGTTTCACCACCGTTTGTCAACGCACTGCAGCATAACGTCCAGCAAAGCATGACAATTGTTCTCAACGGCATTGTATACACATAATTGATCACAGTGCAAAATTACTTAATAGAGTGTATACAGTTTAAAAAATCACTGATTTAACACCCAGTTTTATGATGTTTAATTATTCGCTTCACGAAACCTTCATTTGGTGCCCATTTTTGCATGTGGTGTCGAATGTGTGCCATCTCTTGCATTGCTGTATGGAATTCCATTCTAGTTTATTGTTATACGCATGCCACTGTGGTTATATTTCTGGTCGTGGCATGTTATTTATTATTATCGATAATTTTTCGCTGAGCCGTTACGAATTCACATTACAAAAGGTATGCAATCTGATACTATTTCTTTTCTAAAGTACATGCGCATGAACTTGAACCATGTTCGCTAATAATTTTTGTAATATTTTCCTCATGATGTCTTTTTCGCGATATCGAAGCCGATTCCAAAAAATGGAGAGGTGGTCAACTACCTCAACCACATCGACAAATACCATACGCCTGCTATATAGGTGTATCGATCGAGAACCTTCGAATATATACGGTAACTTCTTTATTTTTTTCGGAGCTGTTTAAGGGAAATTTCCGACTTGTCAGAATCGTTTTCCTATCTCTGTTCTTTTCCCACTAGTGAAAGCTCTAGCTTTCTAAAGCGAGTTCTTCGCCGCAGGATGGTTGCCGACTGGAGATAGCTCCGGAAAGCAGCGCGTGCCACAGCTGAATCCTCTGACAGTCGTTCTCCCGTTTCGCGTTCGCTTTTCTGATCGCACCTGATGTCTCAGTCAATCGGGCGAGTCTCCCGTGCGATTTCTTTTTACTCAGGTCTGACTAACGGTTCCGATCGAAGTGACAACTGATTCGATTATGCCAAGAGCGGAAGCAGCAGCTCGCAAAAGTCGATAACGGCGGAATGTGCTTTGAAAGGCTTTGTCCGTAATCTCAGAACCAAACAGTGGACGCTTTCGCTCTGGGCTTTTCCTGTTTTCTCAGGTGGGAAAGATCAAGGCGCTTGGAGGTGGGATAAATCAGAAACGGTCTTTAGATTGTATACACTGCCTGCAGCTATTGCACAAATCGAAAACATACAACTTGACCCCTTTGGGTGTCTTTGGATGTCTGTGAGCAGCACTACTTTCATTCACTTTTTTTTGTGTGTGTGAAGAGACGTAGATGTGCTGTGCCGGTTTTACTTTATTCTTTTTCGATTGCATGGTGCATAACAATTCAGAGCTTTCCCACAGGATGCATGAGTAACAATGTTCAGTCACAGCAATCTTATTATACACACAAGATTCAACTGCTGCACGTGTGTACCTGATGAAAACAACGGCAGACTGTATCGACAATACTTATGTCGCTCGCGTGTTTTTGTTTTCATTTCATTTTCCAGGCATTCCATAGAGGTGAATGCCAGCACACCTCCTAATTTTTAAAGAACAAATCGCGCATGTAAAATAGGGCTCATGTGGCGTCATCAGCGAAACCATTGGTGCACTCCTAAAAGATTCCCGTCGCTGCAAGACCATGTTCTTTAAATTTCAAAAGCAAAGGCCGTCAAAATGACTATGTGGACTCAAAAGAAATATTAGGAAGAAGCGTCTAAGCCGACCAATAACGCACAAAACAGCGCCTAACGCATTTCTTCTCATTCTGCATGCGCTCAGGTGCAGGTCTTTTCGATGCTTACCGATGATCTGCCATCTTATTGCCATTATTTAGTCTTTCCAAATCTCTGTTTGCTCCTTCGTTCTTCTGCAGTCGGGCTGTAAGTCATCGCGTGTATTCTATACCTCGAAAATTTTGATGCAAGCATTGACATTTCACGACCATTTGATATCATGATTAAAATATGGCAGATACTGTAAAGAATGCATTTTTAAACATAGCAAATACTTACACAAGAGAAATATTGTGACAATGTTGTACTGCCTTTATAAGGAAGGATCAAGTACGACGCTTTCGAAAATCCCGGCTTTCTATTGTAGAATGTTTCTGTTATGCGGAAAGCTATAGATAGGCCCAGGCATCCATGGCCCTTAATATGCATAGTCGCCTCTCTCGTTTGCGTGCTCCACGAACCAAATAACTGTTACACATGGTGACCCAACAGGAACCTTAATCCGATCGTGTCCCAGCTAGAAAAAGAGATGCCGAAAAGCACAGGTTTGCTTTGTCCTCTCACCGGCAATAACATGGCTTATAACTCTCGCTCTCATATTCATTGCGAAGCCGTTGACTTCACACGTCGGGCTGCTTCTGTGGAGGTCTAATTACTTATTTCATTGCGCAATGTTACGATGTGGACGTCATGGTTCTTCAGACGAGCTGCAAAAGGTAACGATGCCATTAGGACTGGTTTGGAGCTTGGAATTAGGCAGCTGGAAAAACTGAATTCTGCGCGTTAGAAATGTCAAATGGAAGCCCGAAATGATGACAGCTTGTTGCATATTAAAAAGAAACGCCTTGATACGAGCTGTGTACAACGAGCGTCAGCAAACAGGCATCGTCTTTGCAAGCATTACAGTTGATATGTTAAGTGGCATGTACAGTGAGGAGCGCACCAGCCAGTAGAACTCTCGAATAGCTCTCGAAGAGATGATGCGAATCATTCAGGCTTGTTATCTCCCGATGCAAAAAACTGAGGATTTCACGTACAAAACCTACTAAAAGATCCCTGTAGCAGGTGACGCGGCAAGCCTCGTTGAGTAAGAATACTGAAAAATAGCTGTCTCGAAAGCCCGCACAAATCATGTTCCTAGTTAATCCGCTCCTTAGAAGAGTTGACTACGCTCGCTCTCTTTCGTCTCTATTTATTTCTTTCCATCAATTAGGTGTTCTACTACCTAACGCATGTAGAGGAATGCATGTAATCATTAGTGAACTGGTATCAATTGCGAAGCATTTCTTAGCGAAATTCGGCAACTTTGAGCGTATCTATCTATCTATCTATCTATCTATCTATCTATCTATCTATCTATCTATCTATCTATCTATCTATCTATCTATCTATCTATCTAGCCGCCTACGACTTTTATCTCGCATGGTCGTTTCGATAGTGATATCGATACCATATTTAGTATGGCATAACATGACTGCATGAAGAACATATGACTAGTCATAACATGAAAATAATGACATGTATGTCATGAATGTCATGATTTACATTTCATGGTCTTGCTGCTCTTGTGATGATTTCGTTCATATGACATGTTGCAAAACTGGTATGCTATGTCATGACTGCATGGTAAACACAAGCGACAGATGCTAACATGAAAATCATTACATGCGTGTCACGAACCAGCATAAATACATGCCACGCTTATGATGCGCTCGCGGCCCTTTCGCTAGCGTCACATATATCAAATTTGGTGTTACAGTACGTGACTGAATGGCGAAGGTATGTGACTAGTGCAAACATAACAAACATGAGATGCGTGTCATGTAACAGCATGACTACATGCTACGCTCATGATGCGCTCGTGGCCGTTTCGCTAGCTTCATATGTACCAAACTCGGTATTACGTGACGCGAACTGACGACATAGGTAAATGACACATCCCAACATGATAATCACGACATGCGTGTCATGTAACATGACTACATGCCACACTCATGATGCGCTCGTGGCCGTTTCGCTAGCTTCACATATGCCGAATTTGGTATCACGTGACGTCAATGGATGACGAAGGTATGTGACACGTGCAAACATAATAATCATGAAGTGCGTGTCATGTGAGAACATGACTACATGCCACAGTGAAGGCGCCAATACATTTCGACGTGACACGGTGCACGTGCTCGCCGGCGTTCATGTCCTGGCCTCACGCTGGCGTTGCTACGCCAGGCGCCAGTCCTGCCATATACTCACAGGCGCGCGCCGCGCTGCGTTGCTTTGACGCATGCGCGTTTCAGCGCGTCCGGCGTCCCTCCGTCGCGAATGAAGGGAGATGCAGTGCTGTCTGGGTCGCGCGCCGGCGTGAAATGCAGCATGTCGCATTTCGCGCTGGTTGCTGTCGGACCGCACCGACGGACGCTGGTCACGCCAGGCGCCAGAACATATAGAGTGCTCGCGTTTCGCTAGCGTAGCGTCGATGTGGCCAGCGTGCGCGCGCGTCAACGCTACATTGGAGCATGTTGGGCCCTTCATGATGCGCTCGCACCTGTTTTGCTAGCTCCTCATATTCCAAATTTGGTGTTATGTGACTTCAATGAATGATGAAATATATGACTGGTGCAAACATGATGTTCCTGACACGCGTGTCATGTAAGAACATGTCAACATACCACGCTCATAGCGTGCTCGCGACCGTTTTGCTAGTTCCGCATATGCTAAATTTGATATCACGTGACGTGAATAGATGACGAAGGTAAACGACACATGATAATCATGACACAGAAGTCATGTACGGCATTATTTAACTCAACCTCGTAACATTGTGCTGATTTAAAGTGACATATCAACCTTTCTCATTTGTGCTTCGCATATCATCGATTCCCACAGTACGTGGGATCTGCCAATTTTTCGTTGGTCATCAGAGCTGTACTTTCATGAAAAGTGGTGTATATCTCTGCTACATATATAGTTCTCTATCTTAGCGAAAATGATGCTGAAATATTTTAAATTGTTATAGAGACCCTCCGAAGTATTCTTTAAGACTCATATATATATGCAGCTTTCTGTACGTACCCTTCCCAACCTGTCCTTTTTTTTTTTTTTGTAGCCGAGCATCATCTTTGCCAGCATGCATCTCACACTGCATGACGAGCTTGATTGGCGAGCATCCATGGCGTGTTTGACAGCATACCCACTTTTGGAGGTTGCCTTTTACGCCGGCTGCTGCTTTATTTTCAAGCTCCATCTGTAACGAGCGCAATTCCAAGCAACATAAGAAAGAACAGCAATTCCGAGAGACATGTTTAAGCACATCCGAAAACATTGGAACACACCTTGCAAGCGACAGTTTCCCAGCGTTACAGAACATCGTGCTCGCCTGGCCACATGCAATCCCACAAAAATTGAATATCACGCAATGTGACGAATACGCAAGTGTTATAACAATAAGATGTGGTGTTTTGCGTGCCAAAACCATAATATGATTATGAGGTGCATCTTATAAGGGTTTGGCAAACTTTGAATATCTGGTGTGTACTAACGTGCACTGACATCGCATACCACATGGGCCTCTACCATTTCGCCTCTACTGCAATTAGTGACTCTACTGCAATTAGCGGCAGCCGAAGGGACGCCATATTGCAGCGCATGAAGTTTTTGTTTGTTTGTTTGTTTCGCAGATACCTTTTATTGAAAGCCGAGTCCCATTGCGAGTAGGGTTGCTGAATTATGTGCGGGAATTAGTGTGACCTTTAGCTACTATGAATCCTGCCCCAATCAACTCATCAGTGGCTTGTTTTTGTGGTGCGTTATTAGGTTCTGCAACCTAATCGTCTTTGTAAGCATTACAGTTGATATGTTAAGTGGCATGTACAGTGAGGAGCGCACCAGCCAGTAGAAGAACTCGTATTCTCGATCACTATAGCGGAATCACGTCAATTTTACAGGGGACATACATCAGATCAAATATCTTTAATTCCCCTTTATCCCTTCGTTCAGCGTTGTAGAAAACTAGATGTGCATCCGGTTAACATCTCTACCTTTGATTCTTTCTCTCGTTTGCAATAAGCTACGCTGCGGTTGCCCACACACAAAACCGGAATTCGCTCCTATAGAACAAATTCAGATCAGAGGGGCGGGTACTCTGGTATATTCGTTTTCACGCCTTAAAAGCGGCTTTCAGCTTCTTCTAGAAATACCATACTGTGAGCCACATTTTGTGATAAATGGTCAGATAAATGTTGATGTCCAAGAATGCACAAAGAACACCCGTCGAAATGCTCACTGACAGGTGTGGATGCGGCATAGGAAAAAAGTGCTATCGCCATAGTAGAGAGGATGAAGGAGCATTTTAAGATAGGTTTATCTGGTTCCAGCGAGGTGTTGGTCATGCTCTGTACTCGTCTTCCTCCTAAAGGCACTAACGGTGTTGCATCCAATTTTAAGAACATAATGATGTACAACATCATCACGTATGAGGTTACAGCACGTAACTTCTTTTGGAAAGTCCAGCCTATATATTGCTACCGTATGCAGAATGTCAACGCCAATAAGAAAAACAAAACAAAAAAGTGAAATTGTAACGCCATTAAATGCATTTTTTTTTCAGGAATCAGTCCTACACACCTTGAATATTTCCTGATATTGATCTAAACGACCTCTACGCGTACAACGCACAATGTAATTTTCTTCTGGGAGCGCTGAAAAGTGACAGGAGAAAAGAGAAGGGGGTACGTAGTTTACCATGCAAATTTTATGGGGTCCCACACTATTAACAGCAAATAAGTTCCAGCTTTGAGACCGTCTAAATAGGTAGTTTACTCTCGATCAGGCATACTTTTATTACAGAACCATAAACGACCGCCTCCCCATGCTCCTGATTGTCTTCTTCATTCCGTCTTCTTTCCGAGGCCACTTACGCTGGACATTTTGGTTCTGCCTGGGCAGCCGGAGGTCATTAAGTTAACTGCTTTCCCGCAATTTTTACCGTCCTTTATTATATCATCCCGTTTTCTTATCATTCTGTGTTATATGTTATTTTCGTCTTTCGTGGCCCCTGCAATAACTTCTGCCGTAAAAGCAAAGATTGACCGGAAGATGATTACCAGCCACTTCCGCATAGTTCTCGTCATGTCTGGCGCTATTCGCGCGCTATCCCATGGGGTGGACGAACCGAACGAAAAATGAATGATAGGACTGCACAGCAACACGCGGCGAAGAATGTTGGCTTGCAGACGCCACCACCGTCGTGGTCCGAAACTAAATACACCGAGCGGCTTCTCAAGGTTGCAGTCCCTCCCCTAACCTCTCCCTTCCCTACACAGCAGCGGCAATATTCTTCGATCGAATCCACACTTGAGGAGCCATCAGCATCGTTTTTTCGTTACGGTGAACGAGCTGGTCAACTCTTTCTTGCCACTGTAGTGTTATTGTGTTTTTGTCGCGTCACACCTTTAGTAGGGCTAACGGAACGGAGTTTTCTTGGGAAATATATTCTGTTCCGTCTACACGGGACGAAAATACCGGTGTTTTCGGCCAAGTGGCACTCCCACGCACTGTTTTTTTTAATCGCTTTGCAGCGGAGTATTTAAAGTTTTTGTTGTTGGTTGGTTGGTAGGTTCCTCGAAATATTGGCAGAACCCAATTCGAGGTACAGGCCATTAATTAGATGGTGTCGTGCTTAGTAAATAATTCAATTACTGAGAGCAGGTTGCCAATGAATTGTTTAGTCAATATAGAATAATATTTCAAACTCGCAGGGTTAGAAAAAAACTTTAGAATAATAAAGCGAGCAATCCTTTCAAAAAATATACAAAACTGCTTTCGTCGTGCTTTTTAGATTCAACAGAAAACATGTGCTCTCTTGATCTTCTTCTTTCTCTTCATCCCTTTGTTCATCTTCTGATTCTTTCTAAGGGCAAGTGCGACGATTTGTTCTGCGTGGAATGCAATGAGTTTGACGGTCGAGAGATGGAATACAAAGAAAGAGACAATAAAAGAATGCAAGGCCAAGGAAGGGAAATTGAAATTATTAACGAAATTTATTTTACAATGCCGGACTTTAATCCACCTGCCAGCTTCCCGAAGGCGAGCCTCGTAACCACTCAGCAACGCAGGTATGCCATCAAAGCATGACATAAATTTGTTTGATATAGCGTACCAAGGTGATGGGAAATGGAAGAAAGAGTAAGGGGGAGAAAAAGGAAGAGGAGATAAAGTAAGGCATTCATAGAAAAACAGAGGGATAGATGGAAAGGGTAGAAAAAAAAAGGAGTGCGATAAAGAGCAATAATAACATTAAGAAAAAGAAAGAAGTGGGAAGCGGTGAATAGAGAGAAAAGTGAAGGAAAAGGATGCAAGGGAAGTGAAAATAAAAAGCGAGAAAGACAAAGAAAAACTTGAAGAACTTTTATTGAGGCAAAAGCAAGGAGTTTATTATTTAGAGGGCTGAGCCTGATGTCTGGAGTTCTACTGGCTTGTGCTGCCAGCAAAACAGGGTCCGGAAGCGGTAGTTGCACCTCGGGATCCGAGGTAATGAGGAATACCTCCCATTGTACCAGAGTTTCCTGTCCTGCACCTATGCTGTATACAATTACCATTACTTGGCTTTTCAAAAAGTCACATTTCGCCCCAGTGGCGAAGCAATAAATGCGATAGTAACAGGTAGGAATGTCTCACGAAGAATGGCAAGCAGATTCGTCACAAATCAGTACTCAAGAAAGCGCGCACCTACGCTTTCTAACGGCTGCGGCAAATCAGGGCGCCCATTTGTCTCGAATATTATTTATTTTGCATACACGTAAACATGGGGACACAGAGAAAAACGGGATAAAGAAAGCTGGCAATTGCCACCTGGAGGAGTACAACGCCTGCTCACTTTTTCTAGAGGAAGAAAGAAAGAGAGGAAACAAAGATAAGAGGGTGGGAAGGGGAAATAAGACAGAGAAGGAAAGAAAAAATGGTGAAATTTTAGACAAGTATAAGCAAAAAAATTAACGAAAAATTGGCTCTACACGGGTGACCAGGTCCGCAGAGGTCACTTGCGCCAATCACTGCGAAATAAACATCATTTCGTCTGTACAATGACTCTTTCGAATCATTTCGTGGATGCAGATCCATACGCCATCACCATGCATCGGTAATTGCTGTGAGCGCCTACGTAACCCGGAAGTCTGAGCTCATCATTTCTTAAACTGGTTTCTTGGAGAGCTACAACATCCGGCAGATTCTTCATTGCAAGGAGCCTAAGAACGAGCGAGGTCAGCATGGCGCGGACGCAGAGACATGACGTTCCATTGCAGCACATAGGGACGGGGCCCATTGCAGCACATAGGGACTAAATGCATGTTGCTGATTATTTCACGTAGTAAACCACAATATTTTTCAGAACACCGGCTTGATTGCTTGACTGGGCAAGCTCAATTAGCCTACTTTTGAAGCAACCATGCCTAGCGAGAAAATCCAATGAGAAAGTCGTACGTCAGGTGGGAAAAACGTCTGATTGGACAAGTTTTATTTAATGTGCGCAGTGGCTGTAAGCAGCCAACTCCCACGTTGACAGCTGTCTATTCGTATATGCCATATACATGCGAATACAGACAGTAATGAAGTGTTAGCACACGAGCTCTGTAGAATAAAACCTATACAACCATGTGCTACCTGCAGTACCCGCTTGTGTGCTGCGCTGTGCGCTGAGCTTCCCACGCTAGCCGACACACGCTTTTTTTTCGTGCTTGTCGCACACGTGGTTGATTGGAAAACGCACCGAAAGCGTGTTTCACAATAATCAAAGAGGATTTGCTTGGTCGTTGTGCCACCGAATACGCAACAGTGGGTAAACCGTATAAATGTTCGCCGAAATTTCTTTCCCAATGGAGCCTAAACAGTTGCGTGATTGCATTACATAAGAAAACCATTAGAGGAGTTAGTAACTCATACTAATGAATGAGTTGCTACGTTGCAACAATCGCTCGAGAGGCCAGAAAGCTTGATCGCCGTTTCATTGCACCATGAAGCTGGATTGGTGCTCTAACTGATGGGAAAGTAAAGCTGTGCTTTGCAGTCAGTCGGACTCAAAATTCTGGGGGCGCTTTCGACTGTCGCAACCGTTCTACTAAGTGTAGATTAGCGCAACTATAGAATCGTCATTATATACGAGACCTCGCCTGTGCATGCGGTGCACTTTTATCACTTTTCTCGCATTCTCGAGTTTCACAATTCAAATGGATGTTCGATAAAAAAACAACAAAAAAAACAAGAAGTGTCGGCGATGTAAACGCTACTCTACGTCTCAGGCAAGGCTGCTGATATCTGTAATGAAATTTAAGGTTAAGTACTTTCGAAGCTTCACTATTTCTCACTGTGCAGCGCATGTTGCCAAGTCGTGCCATTTAGGCCATTTCATTTATGGTACTTGAGGTACATCGCTAATGTACTTCTACGTTTAAACTTGATGTACTGCAGGTCGCGGGATTGAATCCTGGTCGCGGCTGCCGCAATTTCGATAGAAGCGATAATGATTGACGTTGGTGTGCTTAGATTTGGGTGCACGTTAAAGAAACTCAGGTGGTCAAAATTTCCGGAGCCCTCCACTACGAAGCCTCCTATAATCATAGGACAGTTTTTTCAACAATTATTATTAACCTGATATAATCAGATTTGTGCTTTATAGTATAGTTCCTGTCTTTCTGTTCTGTCGCGGATTAGTTGCAGCCGCTTAATATGCGCAGTAGATAATAATAAGTTTTCGGGTTTTGCAACCACTATGTGAACCTGAAGGACTCTGTAGTTGAAAGCTCCAGATATTTGGACCACCTGGGATTCCGCCTCCACTGAAACGTGTCTTTTGTGTCCAACCTTCGTATTCAAGTTACCTTGTTGATGTTTTCTTTTTTCCATAATAGTGTAATGGACCCCACCATGATTCTGTATATTTAATTGGCAATACGGGCCCTACTAACTCCCTCTGCATTTTCAACGCCCGCAGCCTGAAGCCCCTTTTTTCTCACTTTTATACTCAGCCTCTGTGAATTTGCCAACCTTACACCTATGCATGTACGCAATAAAATTTTTAGGAAAAATTTAACATATTCTCGTATATGATCAAAAGCAGACATTGCGCGTGAAAAAATATCCAGTTTTTTTTCGTCCTCTTCGTAATGTTATGCGTATTCTCGTTCTCATTTCGCTCATTTCTCGTATAAATGTGAAACGCACTCGAGTTTATTTCCGATGCTGAGAACCTCGCTGTGTCTTCCTGGCTACATTCTCGTCCAGAGTCATGCAATCCATCACTCCTGGGGAACAGTAAGCTGCCGTCTCCTTGTGGCCGTGAAGCTGAGAAGGGAAAGTAAAATGATATAGAAAGATGGGCACGAAACTTCTGACGGCGTAAAGAAAAATTACCGAACAGAAGAAAGAAGCGGGGTGAGCCGGGGAGTCATGTCCAGCTGAGAGATGGTAATGTGGCACATTGATAAAAAATAGAAGTGGCGTGTTCCGATAGGACTGCACAACTAATCTTTCTCCGTATTTGCATGCATTTTATCATGTACTCCAGCCATGGCGGTGATGTGGGACACAGTTGCACACAACAGAGCCAGTGCGACCACTACATGCGAAATCACCAGCATGTCCTTGCGGGAAACATTAGCGACTAATCTTTCAAGTGTGTGTCGGCCGTCCTGGTGGAAGAACGAGCGAACGAAGTCGCCTTTGGAATTCGAAAGAAGTCTACCATAAAAAAGCCCTAGCCACTCTACTTTTAAGTAGTCAAGCAGTGGAAGCAGCCAAGCACGAAAAATAATTGAGGTGCCCCGCGTTTTGTTTTGTTGTCCTCTGCATGAGCCGGGAGAGGCACCATGGCGGTAAACTTTACTTTTGGTGCAACTCTCGCACCTAGTACATAATTTGCCTGACATCTACGTCAGGACAGATGCTTCAAATGGCAACTTCAAACACTTATGTAATGACAGTTTGTGCTGCGCTATCCATACTCTCTGTAGTAGACACTTCAGCAACCCTGCACTTTTTTTTTTCACCTCTACTCTTCAGTCTGGCCATTGCATGTCTGGAAACATAGTTCGAAACAAAGAGAGCATCAATATTATGGTGTCGCGACTTTTTTTCCTAGTCTTGCGTACAATAAAAGAACAGCATGAATTTATTCAAATTGCCAGAAAAAGTGACATCATTATCATTTTTGAATGACGCAAAAACGCGGGCCTTTTTACATAGGCCTGAGTATCTCCCACTCGCGTTTCGAGCAGTGCACTCTTGACTCCGTTTGTCACTTCTCAGCGTGAGGAACTTAGGGTCACCAGGTTCAGTTGCTTCACAGCTAATGGAAAAATGAATAATGAAGATAAGCATGTGGTAAGCACACTCCCAACGCTTTCGTGCACAATCTTTGCAGCTGACTCACAGTCCTTGGCCGAAATACGCTATAGCTTTTAGAATTCTGCTCCACAGTCTTGTCGAGACTGTGTTTTTGCACAGACATCCCATCGTATTATTTGCGCCCATCGAATATGCCCATCGTATTATTTGCGTATGCACTTGATCGTGTTTATACAGCAGTTTGCATCGAAGAAAAGTACGTGCAAAGCCAACGTGATTTTCGCGCACTGACACCCGAATCCTTCGTCACGTGTGCGTTCAGACTCGTAGCTCGGTGGCTAATCCTCATATATATATATATATATATCTTTACACTGCACGTCAATGTCATGACTTTCTTCTATTGAGACTTTGTTCTTCAGCCCTCCTCCCGCATTTACACATTCTTTTTTTGCTTTGCTGAAGACCCAACAAAGCAGATTACCTTTAGTGCTGAGCAGCCGGAGTGACGCTTGGTCGTCGAGCAGTAAGGAAAAGATGGACCAAAGTGAATTTCAGAACTACCCGCTTCTCTTCTCTAAAACCGCTTCGATGCGCTAGCTCGACGTGATTGTGTGCGGCTTCTGCAGATACACTATGCGGATCTTGACACTCTCAGCGTCACATCTTTCAAGGTTGGTTAAGTTGCATTTAAAAGCTCTTGTGCTGGTACTGGCACATTGTCATGGTGAATTTCGAGTGATGTAGGAGAACAGACCAACGTGGTTCACACGAGATGCCAAAAACCTCTCTGAAATGATCAAATTTGCACCACTCGAACTCTTTCCACATTGCTTGAATAGATATTGCATCCCTCCGTGTCTTTTTAAAGAAATATTCACTGTGAAAAAACGACGCAGGCACAATATAAAGTCTCTAGCCTGTATGTTTTCCAAGCCACGGGGTCCCATAGGTTGAATGAAAGTGTTGTCCTTGGCTGAAGAATACACGGCATAATCAGCAGTGCCGCCTAAAAGTTCAATGGTGTGGTGGAGTTGCAAAGAGCTACCAAGCAAATTGAATGTCGAATTTAAGGCTGCTCTCGTTACTGCAATGTGAGCGTAGACCACCATCAGTTAGGCGTGGAAAACTGTACACTGTAATGCATGTCACATATTTTATAGTCGTACCATTCGACATAACGTTTCGTTCATGATGAGTGATAATATATTGGATTATGAAAGAATGCTTTGTTGAAAGGCTCGTTGTGAGATTTTAGATTGCTTAACTGACCTCTGCCACAACATTGAGGCAGTTCTGTCGGAAGACTTACAGAAGTGGTGATGAACCAGCCTTCCAGATAAATGGGACATAATTCTGTGTAAGGCGCATGATATTTACTTCAACAGGAGATTTGAGATTATGGGTAATCTCATGACGTGTCAGCCACCCACCATCGTTTCATGAACAATGTGTTTGTGTTGCCAGCATTGTAATTCTCTTGCCCTAGCCTGCTTCGGTATTCCTAGCGCAGACTTTAATCAATTCTGCACTTAACGCAATTCATTGCCGTATTTGTTCATTGCCTTTGCTTGCCAGCTTACAAGTGCGTGTCCCTAGTGATTCTTCTATCACGTCAAGAAACGTATCATGTACAAAGAGTGACAATTACATGACTGTAATTGTCAGCGCTTTGTTTTTCATTGTGGATAATAGTGATGACGACGTTGCAGTTGATGAAGCTGGTGAATCGATGTTGGCGACGACACGATCATCAACAGCGTAACAGAGTGACCATGTTCGCCCAAGGCAAGCGAACTAGGCAAACACAGCTTCGAGCTCATAACTGCATTCGTAGTAAACGAAAACAGGAAATACTTATCCCTAAAAAGCTGGTCAAAAGAGATGGCTGTGTTTTCCGCAAGCACAACTAATGCATAATTACACATTGTACTACAGCCTTCCGGGCTATTGCACGCCAGTTAGCTGGCGTATCTGCCACGCATCCTTCCACCTCCTAGTAGATCGATGGGGGAGCATTGGTATGCGTTCGCCCGCCCTAATTACAGGGCCGGGGATGGTGATTCTTGAGGATGTTTGTCATTCTTTTAGGCTAATCAGTTAAGGGTTAAGCGCGTTGGTAGTCTTCATGTTTGTTGCCATGCGTGGTGACCTTTTTCATAGTATATAAGTGGCCAACTGCCTCTCGCCTGAGAGCACTTAGGCGAACGCCAAAAAGTTTCCGGTGCCGCATGTTTGTTATAGGCTATGAAACTTGTTCAGTGGTAAAGAAAAAAAATATTGAAGATGAGAGGCGTGCGAGGAGAAGAAAAATGTCTGGAGAAGAGCGGTGCTATTTCTTCTTTTTTTTCTTGATGCTGTGGCAATTTGTTGCCGAAATACGCTTGAGAACGCCTGATCTTCATGTTCATGAGTGTGTAACAATAAACACCTCTTCCGGCCTTTGTCAAAAATTAATAGCAATCCAGGACAAATTCATTATCACAAATATAACGGCAGAAGTTGCTTCTTCTTACAAGAATTAGCATTCGAAAAAATATGGAGCCGACATCTAAACACGGAAACTTGCCGTTGTCATAGAAGACTTCTACTGTTTAGGCTTCTATCTGCAATAAAAGTAACTCAAGCTTGTTGGCGTCTTTTGCATCTTCGCCAAACGGATCGAGAGCGCTTCGCATTTTCCCTGCGCGGACTTCATAATGTTAAGCAGTATTGTACTCTTACAGCAAGGGCAACCTTTATTTGCCTGTGTTTTCACGTAAGCGTGCTCCCGCATTGTATTTAGTAGATTTCTGACAAAACTGGAGGAAAGAACCACATCTTCAAACTTCTAACTCGAACGGTAGACAAGATAGGCGGTAGCTCTCCTGATCACGGGAAACTTTCCTATTTAGGTGACGTCACTATTCAGAACGACAGGTCTACACCCGGAGAAGGTAAGAGGGGAGAGATGTTTGGTTGCGTGATTGGCGAAGTGGCACGATAATTTATCAAGGGACTTCACTCATTTGCACTTGGCCTAATTAAAAGCCAGCACTCTTTGTTTCCTGCTGAGGGTCTTGCCAAATTACGTTCTATTCCCGCACGTAGCTGAGCGTATAATAAGGAGGACGAACTTTACAGGAACTCACTTGTGCTTCCGGTGCTCTGCAAGCTCTTTCGTGTAATTCAAATCAAGCTATACGAGACGTGAACTGCATGTCACGAATTGTGCAAGCGAAACACAAAAAAGACAGTTTGTCCGGGTCTAGTATAGTCGCACTTACCTAAACAGTGGACGAGAAACGTAGGTTGGCAGGTGAGAAAACGTACTTGCGTGTTCACTCGTCAACAGGACCAAGATGTGGACAGTAATCGACGTCTTGGAAAAGGGTGCAGCGTTGGGAAAGTTGATGTTGCATATGTAAAAGTGAATGGCAGTGCGTAAAGATAAGGATGCCGAAAGAACGAGTGACATGACAAGCACTGAACTAACGTCTATATGTCTATTGCACGAAGACAGTAAATAGGCAAGAAATCAGCTTTCCCCGCATCCGCAACACCCCAGAATCAAACTAAATACGATGAGAGCATCTTTTTAGACGTGCTAAAAACTCCGAAAACTAAGTAGCACTTTCTAGATATACGATCTCTTCTTTTCTAGGGATATAACCGCATGCTGACGCACGATGAACTTTTTTTTTGCGTACAGCGAAGGCGTCTTTTATCAAGCCTGCTGTCTCTTCTCGATGCCTTTCATTTCATTTCATTTCATTTTCATTTTATTTCCTTAAAGTCCCCTTGCGGGGCATTACATAAGGGGTGGGTACATAAAAATTGAGCAGAAAACAATCGTTTGTCCTAAAGTGAAAGATGATTAGTGATACTGGTTGTGAAGGTAGAAGTACAAGTAATGGCAGGAATGTCGCCTGAAAGGCCATTCCAGGCAACTACTTTGCGAGGAAAAAATGATGTTAAAAAAGTAACAGTGCGTGCACGTGGGCGTGCGACTTGAAGAGGATGATTAGTTCGTTGAGAGATGTGCGCTGGGGGAACAAAATAAGGTAGCATGCGCATCGAGCTGTGAAAAAACTTATGAAATAACGAAAGACTGGCAATACGGCAGCGGAGGGAAAGGAGGGGCAGTTGAAGTTCTGCCTTTAGTGAAGATACGCTGACGTCATGGGAGTAAGAATTATTGATAAACCTAGCGGCACGGTTTTGAATACACTCAAGGACGTCTTCAAGATAGGCCTGTTGCGGGCTCAGGATTGGGGAAGCATATTCAAGTTTAGTTTTAACAAGGCTTTTGTAAGCTAATAATTACCAAGGCTTTTGTAAGCTCAAAACACAGCAAACGCGAAAGTTCGAAGACCAACTGAAGGCTGCACAAGGCAGCGACGAATTGCTTCCCTGCTTCTACCGAAGATTGTGGCCGATTTACGTTATTCTGCAGAAAAAAAATGGATTTCGTACGCAACAGCGACAGTACTCGTTAGAAACTGGTGATTGTGTTTTTTGCTGCACAGGGCACTTATAGGTCACCCCAGATACTCGTACGCGCATTCCAATATTCTTGGTCTCGTGCGAGGTGCCAAGTACGTATGGGATGACATCTTTCTTGCTCCTGTCACATAGTTGCCACCTGGGTTGCGTTGATTTTCGAAATGAGTTCAACAACGTCTCCGCAAGGTCTTTTGAAAGCGCGCTTGGAAAAGCGTCAGTTACTATTCTTGCTTGAGTGTTGAAGCCCGTGTCATTCATCTGATGGTATGATCTTGATAGGACATTCTTCAGTGTAACTGACCTTTCTACTCATTTGACAGGCTTTAAATTAGCAGAACTGAAAAGAAGGAGACCTTTTTTCAGAACGTGAAGCATACTTAGCTAACACGCGGGGTCGTTGAGAAAGGTTAGGATGTGCCAAGTAACCTTGCCTCACCATTTTTCAGAATTTCAGCTGTAAGCGTGCAATTGTTCAACACACGGCTGAATAGATCACCAACAGCCGTGACTTGACAGGTTAAATCACAGCCCGCCTTAGTAAATCAGGCTAAAAAGCCTTCGACGTATTATAACAACCAACGTGCGTTAGAACCGGAACTTCGTTTTTAAAGTGCCTGTTCAGGCTCTCCAAGAGGGAAGAAGGAAGAAAAATAGGAGGAAAAAAATGGCAGGAAAATTAACCAGCCTATAGGCAGCCGGTTTGCTACCCTGCGCATGGGAGGGGGATGGGGGAGATGAAAGATAGAGAGCAGAGAGGGAAGTGAGAAAAACACAGCGCATTCGGCAGCACACGCGCACACTCAGTCATTGTCAAGCCTTGTCTTTCGCGGTGTGTGACATTGCTTCACAGCCACTTGTTCAAGTCCGTGTCGCGTAGGAATTTCAACAGAGCTTTTGTAACCTTCTGTAGCAATGTCTTCCCTCGGGCACTTGACAGAATAGTGTCCACAGACGTTTGGCTGTTGTCGATGCGCGCAAGAATGGACGCCAGTTACTGTCTCTGGATGTCACACAACGGACAGTCGCACAGGATGTGGTGTAGCGTCTCTTCGCAATGACAGGCATCGCAGAGAGCGTTGTCGGCCATTCCCACGACAAAGGAGTAAGATTTTCGAATGCCACTCCTAGCCATAAGCGATGAAGAAGGGCGGTTTCTCTTTGGTCGAGCCCAGTGGGCATGCGGAGAGCCATCAAGGAGGATAGCTGGTGTTGACAATTCGTCTCGTTGCTTGGTGGGCGCCATAGTGAAAACGCAATTCCACGCGCAAGTCACGAAGATTATTGGCTGCATCGGTCCGCGAAAGTGGTATGGCTTCTTCTCGTGTTCCTTCAAGAGCTGCCCGCGGGGCAGTATCGGCATGTTCGTTCTCTATGACGCCACAGTGACTAGGCAACCACGCAGGAGGTCACTCAAAAGAGGCGAGAGGCGCAATCCAAAAGCTGTGCGCAGTCAGACAGAAGTGTTTTCCTGTATGGAGGGTCATACTGCAGCGAACGGAAGAATAGTCCAACTACATGTGACTCTATAGATGCCCTGGCAGCTAAGGCATGGTATGGGTCGCCGCTAGGCGGAGGTAAACGTCACCGGCAGCTCGTCGTAATTCGATTTCGCTTTGCCATTCGATGAGAAATCCGAGAATGATAAACAGGCGATTTGTTCCATTGCATCGAGCAGCTTTGGAAGTTCTTTTGTTTGGATCCTTCTGTGGACATACGAAAGCCCACTTTTGCATACGCTCTGTAATGGCGCAGGAAACGAACTGCAGTAGAGCGGTCACCAACGCGCGAATTGATATTCACGTCAGGTGTACGAATCAGCACACTCAGGCTGAGCGCACAGCAAACAATCACGACGTGAAGATGCAAATGCGTTGATTGTTTTCTAGTAATTCGCTACGTGCTACGCGTCCCGTGAGGAGGGAGCACCGGCCATGCTAGCTATTCTTTTCTGATGATTGTTGACACTTTGCTATGAAATAACAATGGCGCCATCAACACCAGTGAAAATAACGGTGCATTTCACAAAAACTCTTGCAACTCATTTGTAGCTGCGACAGGGACAATGACGGCGACAATATACTACATGCAATTTTGGTGTGGCTTTATCGAAGTTATCGTTCCGAAGAGGCCAGGAAATGTGTACAACTTACACACACCTTGTTAGCAGCACCAACAACAACCTATTAAACACAGCTTGCTAATAGCTTTATTTCTGACTCCGTGTACTATCACTACCAACGAGAATAAAAGTTTCGTAGCTGTCAGAACGTGTCGTCTGCGTTGAATTCACAGAAAAATGATAAATATATGAACCCTCACAAACTGTCATACCTCTTTTCTCGTTTCAATGTGTTTTTTTTCTAATTGCACCAACAAATATTTATTTGACATACCAATTGTGTTGTAACAAAGTAAGGCTTTGTGGGTGTGCACACTCCGGTTAGGCACGGCACCCAAAAAGCGAGCGCATTGCGACTTAGCTGACTAGCAACCAAAAGCACCGGCGAGCAAGAAGCCTCGGTGAATGAAATATCCCATACTACATGCGAGACAGATTGTGTCCTAGGCACGCAATAAGCAGAAAAATAGTTGCGCCAAGAAAGCAGTCAGTAGCCTTCTTTGGGGGCATGTCTATGACACACTATAGCTTATACATACAACGAGGATATGATTGATACATCTGGTCCTCTCTGCACGCAAACCCAAGGATACCTCTTCGTTGCTCAGCATTAGGTGACATGCCTCGCACTCACGACGAAAAGAAAGCTAAAAGAAATTACAAAAAGTTTAGTCTGAATATCCAGGAGCCATCTTCCATTAGTACGCGCCTCACAAGTCTTTCATGCATCATGTCTACGACGACGCATGTTCGCCCATATTTTGCCAACACCCTTATACTTCTTTACTTCACGCTCATTTGGTAGGTTTATTCTTCTTGTTTCAAAAGACGGCCGCCCAAGCGTGAGTCATCTATCTTGCTATGTCATGCCATAAATGCCGCCCGTGCAGTTTCCTCCAGAGCAGTTATCAAATACTTAACTGCTGAAGACGCAACAGCCGTTGGTGACATGAATAAACACATAAATAATTTATTTGCCATATCACGTATATAAACACGCTGGAAAAGCAGTATATTAGCTTCATAAAAATGCCTCGTAACTCGCATGGTAATTTCTCAAACAGTGAAGCTATTTACACTATCTGTAACTTGTGGTCCGTCGTAAAAAAACTCCACAGGTGGACAGCTGCTGCACACAGCTTTGTACAGCAGGTGTAAGCGTTAAACGAAAATTCTTCTCGGCGAAGAGGAGCACGTGAAACACGTGAAAAACAAGGAAAAACAGGAACAGATATATAAAATAAGAAATAGAAATGAGGAGAGATAGAGAGAGACAAAAAAAAAGAAAAAGACGGACAAGAAAGCGATACATTTAACAAGAAAGAAAGAAATATTGAAGTAAAGGTAATAACTAAAGAAAAAGATAGGGAAACAAGGACATCGAAAAAACAGCACAGCGTTTCTAGGCGGACGTCTATTATGTCGTACATAACTTTAATCTCATGATTGTCATGCTTGCACCTGCCTTTGTGCTCGTGATTCCTTCACGTTACATAATACCAAATTTGGTATATGTGAAGCTAGTGAAATGGCTGTGAACGCATAATGAGCGTGGCGTGTAGTAATCTTGTTACATGACACGCATGTCATGGTTATTGTGTTTCCACCGTTCATATACCTTCGTCATTCATTCGCGTCGCGTAATACCAAATTTGAAATATGTGAAGCTAGCGAAACGGTAGCGAGCGCGCTACGAGCGTAGCACGTAGTGATGTTTTACATGACACGCTTATCATGATTATCACGTTTGGACGTTTCCTTAATTTTCGCCACCCGTTGGCTTCACGTAATACAAAATTTGCAATATGTGAAGCTAGTGAAATGGCTGCAAACGCATCATGTGCGTGGTGTGTAATCATATTCTTACATGCCAGACATGTCATGATTATCATGTTTGCATCAGTCGTATGCGTTGGTCATCCATTCACGTCACGTAATACCAAATTTGGTATATGTGAAGCTAGCGAGACGACTGTGAGCGCACCATGATGGTGGCATGTAGTCATGACTTACATGACATGCATGTCTTTATTTCCCTGTTAGGGCCTGTTAGTTACGTTCAACATGCAGTCATACCGTACCATACCAGTTTTGCAATATGCCATGTCAACAAACCACCACAAGAGCAGCAAAACTATGACATATGAATATGCCATTCATGACATACATATCATGCCGTTCATGTTATGGCTAGTCATTCACGCTCATCATACAGTCATGTCCCTCCATACCAGTTTTGGTGTATTATCAAAATTTCAAAGAAAGCTAAAAGTTGTAGGCGGCTAGATATACAGATATATACGATCAAAGTTGCCGAAGTTCACTAAAAAGCACTTCACGTTTAAAGAAAAGAGAAAAAGAGAGAAACAGATTAAGTGAGAAATCAACGGAAAGAAAAAGTGAAGGAAGTTAGCCGGAGTGAGAGAGAAAGAAGCAAGGAGAGACAGAACAACAAAGGCAAGAAAGAGAAAGAAAAATAAAGATAGCGAGAAATAGAGAAAAAAAAAACAATCGTGTAGAAAGAGATTAATTAATATGAAGTGACAAGATAGGTATATTCCCAAGGAGCAGGGTGTTCTTGGTGGGATAGAGAGCTTGCGTCTGTGGTTACAGGATAACGTGTAAAACTTTCTGCTTCCGAAGCCAAAGCTTGTCAAGGAACAACTTCAAAAGGTACTAGGTTTTGTCTTTATTAACAGACAAAGGGATACCTAGATCACATACTAGGGGGCAACGGTATGGTACATCATAATTATACGTCTATATATTTTAAGGCGCGCCAAGTACATACAAATAACCAACGCATAAATATCCACAGTGGAATAATACTTTATCAAGAATAAATGTCATGCTGACGCATAATATAACCAATGACAACGCATATAATTACTTTGTCATGAAAGCATATACCCAATTGTAATGTATTGATGTCGTCTCACGTATCTATCAAACAAACACTGTACGTGAATATATATCGTATTTATCTACACGTGCGCTAAGCTTTAGATAAATTGTTGCTTCATGAAAAATATTATATTGCTGTCAAGTACGACTCGAACTCGCTGCAAGAGGTAACCGTGTTTTTCATTACAGAGGCTTTGTTAAAGTTAATGCATTATGAAGTGGTTGATGACAAACTTGGACGCTTTTTCATTGGGTGGATGTACTAATACCTCCGATATATTGGCGTCATCGTCCGACCGTCATAGCAAAACATAGCTGCTGTAATAAAGCATTTAACCCAGCAAACTACCTAAAACAATGATTGTTAAATATTAGCAGACGTATTGAGTCGTCTGCCCTTAACTGAAGCATGAGCCGGAGCCCAAAGCGGCCACCATTAGGTAGCTTGCTTTCTCGCTTCTGGAATAACTGTATTATCTCAGGTTTACAGCCATTTATGTACGCAATCATATGCTCACACTCAACGGACACAACGTCCTAAATATGCCACTTGTAAGGAAAACGCATTGATGATTAGGAAGATCGTCACTGTGATAAGGAAATATGTCTTCATAAATTTTTGTGGGAGGAGTTCGATCTGTGGTCTACTAAACCGAACTGCTGACGCTAAATCATCGCGTGAACTTTTCATAATACTACTTGCAGTGCACAATTCTATCTCAGGAAACGTATCATCAGCTGAGATATCTGGAGAAGCCTGGCTTTTTTCTGTGCGAAGTTTAATACAGGAAAATTACAGACTCAGAGTAATACTTCAAGGCGAAGGCTTTATATGCAGAAGAATTGACATTCGGGCAATATAGAATTCAATATGCACTTTAAAATAGGCACCGCGGAAATGGGAATTCATTAGGAAGTAATAAACACCACATAGCGTGGTCTCACAACTAACTTCTTCTTGTGTCATCCTTTTTGCGCTGCTCATTTGAAGATCTACAAATCTTTCAACCCCTCATAAATTAGGAAATATAACTTTCGATGTCATCTGCATCTCGCTTAAGTGATGCACGAAACGTCCAGGATCGGGATGGTGTCACAGGCCACCAATATAAATGACCTCATATTGTGAGGCCACATAACACGGCGTGACCTGATGACGGCATCGCATGGCGTCGTTGTTCGCTGAAGCATGGTCCTGTTATGAAGGCAGTGCAAAAGCAATTTAGGTGCAGGAAACTATTGGAGGGGGGGGGGGGGTCAGTACTTTAACTGAGAAGAAAAACAGAGGGTAGAGAAATCCTTTGTAGGGCTGTGGATGGGGGCTTATTGCGCCGTCAAGATGTCTTGAGCGAATCTTGTGAGTTTCTTTCAGTAATGTAGGCAAAATTATTTTTTCACATCCTTAATATAAAATGAGAGCTGCGCAGGCAGCTCTTATTTCAGATTAACTCAAGGCCTCGGCGTGCTTCTCCCGACTTCACCGATGTTTGTTTTTAATATTTTAAGTTTTATCTTGCAAGGGTACGGAACCGGACACTTGACTCTCTGCTTAGTCGTTGTTGTTGTTGTTGTTGTTGTTGTTGTTGTTGTTGTTGTTGTTGTTGTTGTTGTTGTTGTTGTTGTTGTTGTTGTTTCCCTGTGCAAATGGCTCGTACCCAAATAAGGGGATTGGCCGATTATAGGGTGAATTTGCCCTAAACTTTCAGCATTGCGTCATTCCTACAATTTTTTTTGTAACTTAATTTTGATTTGAAATACCAATATCAAGTTTGCAGAAAAAAAATAAGAAAAATAGTGAGATGTTTCTTAACCTAACCTCTCATCTTCTTCCTCCTCACTTTTTTTTCACTTCCCTCAACAAACATTGATATGTTTCGCTCGGGGGGGGGGGGGGGGCTTTCGGGTGGAACAATGGCTCAACACGTTTCTTTTGAATTTTTGGGTGACGTAATTAGCGAGAACCTTCGAAAGTTACGAAACGCCTTAGCGAGACTCCATGGTTCAGTAATGCGATTTTTGCCCGTATTATAAAGTTCGCGATGCGCATCAGGACGTGCTCGCAATGAAATGCACACGGGCAGCCACAGTATAAACCATCATTTGGAGCAAACTATGTGGAAGTATCTATTATTACGTGGACAAAATGATGAACTGTTCTCTCATTACGAAGATGAGAGGTTCCAGAAAAATAGAAGCCAGTCGTCCACACAAAGTAAATGAAGTAACGATGTAACATTAATGAATACGGCTTCAAATTTTACCCGTACCTGCATAATTCAAAATTATAGTTATCATGAACATTAGAATGCTAAGAGTGGACATCAGTTTTAATGCAATTCCGATCGTGAGGTAATGGCATGCATGCAAGGCAAGAAATTTTGAATCACGGCTGAAACGGCTTACCGTCAATGTTAGGAAAATGCGTCGTATAACAAGATTACAGCTACCTCTGCCTACAAATGTTGATAAAGGAAACCTCGTGCACTAATTCACTTGCATCTGACGCGATTGGCTCACCTCACTAAATAAAAAACTAGGTCGTGTTATGCGCCCCACCGCGGTGGTCTAGTGGCTAATGTACTCAGTTGCTGAACCGCAGGTCACGGGATCAAATCCCGGCTACGGCGGCTGCATTTACGATGGAAGCCGAAATGCTATAGGCCCGTATGCTCAGATTTGGGTGCACGTTAAAGAACCTCAGGTGGTCGACATTTCCGGAGCCCTCCACTACGGCGTCTCTCATAATCATATGGTGGTTTGGGGCGTTAAACCTTACATATCCATCTAGGTCGTGCTTTGCTGTGTTTTGTCAGCTGAAGGGACGACGACGAAGTGATTGCTTAGCAGATCGCAGTTTCAGTAGGTGCTCTCTTTTTTCTCCTAATTTTAAGTGAACTTCGCGATTGTCACATCTGTGTCCGTCGGTGATGGACGTGGACCCCCACGGACGTCCGCCAGTTACGGCGGCGTCGGCGGTGGCCGCATCCAGGAAGCGTACGGGACTCTACAGCGACTACGACAGCGAGGGCACTCTTGGTTACTCAATGAGCAGCGAAGAGCCTTCTGACGACAACGATTTTAAGCTGGTGCTGAGCCGTAAAGCGAAGAGGCGGAACGTCAGAACATCTTCGTCATCGAGTACGTTGAATGACAGAGTGCCAAGGAGACCCGTGACAAACACTATCCTTTTTGTCCCTGAGGTACCGGATGGTAACATGAAGCGCCTCAACAGGCAATCTGTTTCGGTGATGCTGGAAGGACTCGTGCCAAATGAGATCACAGACATCAGAGTGAAGACGCGTAAGAACGTATTGGCCATCGACGTTTTGCATGCTGCGGCACTTAATGTACTGCGCGACGTCAACGAGTTGGGGGGAATGAAAGTTCGCTCCTACATTCCTGTGAGCTCTAACGTCGTCACTGGAGTCATCTACGATGTGGATACTGCCATTCCCAGCTCCGACTTCGATGTTCTGGTCAAACCGGTAAATGAAGCCAGCGTCATCGCAAAAGTTGTCCGTTTGGGAAACTCACGCTGCTTGAAGATCATGTTCAAGGGCGACACTCTTCCTTCACACGTAAAGGTGGGCCATTTTCGGCATTCAGTGCGACCTTTCATAACGAAGCCCTTACAGTGTTATAAGTGCATGAAGATGGGCCACGTGAGAAGCGTATGCGAAAATAGGACGGTGTGTCCTCGTTGCGCGGAAGCCCATTCTGCGGATAACTGTGAAGCAACTACCCTCAAATGCTCGAATTGTCATGGGTCACATGAAGCTTCGTCAAAAGAATGCCCCAAAATCCGAAGAGAAATAGCGGTATTGAAACAAATGGTCAGAGACAATTCGTCGCATCGAGAGGCTGCCAGGACCGTGCGAAAGAGGCGTCACCGTCGCCGCAGTTCATCAAAGAATGCCGCAGACGCTGCATCGAAAGCACCACTCCACCACCCTTCTCTTCCACCGCCCTTGCCTCCCAGACCTAAGGCGGCCAGCGCGGTCAACAAACCAACGAGCAGCACTGTTGCAGATGAATCAGTTTGGCCTTCATTGCCGAAATCACAGCCACCTGCAAATCCCAAGCGCACATCGACAGTCACATCACTCCAGCCAGCCGTTGACAAGCTGCCTGAGGAGGACACAGAAGTCATCAGAATGTTCCGAACACTGCTGGATGCCATGCGAAAGCTGTGCAGCTGCCTGAAGTCTCCACTCGCTCAGAGTGCACTACGAGTACTGGATGCTCTAAGTCCAGTATTTGCAAGTCTCCAGCAGCAACCATGGCTCAACTAATTTTCTCCAACCGCAACGAGGTCCGACAAGCGTCGATAATGCAGTGGAACGCGAGAGGCCTGAGATCCCGCATCTCTTCGTTCCGTCAGTATATATTCATGAATCGTATTCCTATGATAGTTATATGTGAACCAAACGTGTAACAACCTCCTAAACTATCAGGGTATGAATCTTTCGTTTCTTCAACGTGCGAGGAACGCAGCAAGGCGGTTGTTTACATTCGCACAGATTTCACATATGTGCATCATGCAGTTCAACCGCATGATGACAATCAATATGTCTGCTTACGTGTTAAAAAGGAAAAAGTGTCATTCACACTCATTGGTGTCTACATATCACCATCCGGACGATTTGAACAAGACCGACTACGAGACATACTGACAACAACTACGGGCCCGTGGGTTATAACTGGAGACTTCAACGCACATCACTTAATCTGGGGTAGTTCGACGATCAACGCTAAATGGAGAAACCTCGTGTCATTCGCTTCCAAGCATGACCTATGTTTCTTAAATGATGGCAGTCCTACATACCTGCGGGGCCTTACGTACAGCAGTTGCCTCGATTTGACTCTGGTATCCAGAAACTTCCGGTCGCAAGTGCACTGGTTTTCAGACATCGAAACGCATGGGAGTGACCACATTCCAACTTATATGCGAATAAGGGGTCTTACTAACTCCTTTCCTAAGACCACAATACGAACAATTGATTGGTCCAAGTTTCAGTGACTCATGGAAAATACATGCCATGAAGACCCTGACCAGAACTTGGAGGATGTCATCAAAGAGGCAATGAGGGAAGCTTCCTGTCTCCTCCCGTTCACCGGCAAGCGTTCAGATTTCGACGTTGAACTGGAAAAACTGTGCGCGCTTCGCCGAAGGGCGGAAAGAAGACACAGGCGGACGAAAGCAATATGCGACTTGAGGCTGGCACGACGCATACAGAAGAAACTCCAACGACGTTTAGACAAACTTGCACAGGAACGCTGGAAATCATTCTGCGAATCATTGGATCCCCGAAAGCCGTTGTCACGCATCTGGAGCACTATTCGTGGCCTGCGCTCGGCTCCCCAACAAAGACATCCTTTCATGCCTTTAGCCCTACATTCAGGCCACACTCAACTTGAAGTGGCAAATGAGTTTTGTACGCGAATCGCCGGTGTGTCCGCCTTGTCTGCTGGCACCATTAGGAGTGTTATCCCTGAACCCCGCATCTACGAAATGGACAATCTTTTCACTATGGAAGAACTTGACGCATCTTTGGCGGCTTCCCGACGATCATCTTCACCAGGACCCGATGGCATCACCTACGCCGCTCTAGCCAACCTTCAACAGGAGGCAAGAGGACAGTTGTTAAGCTATTACAACCACTCATGGCTGGCGGGCAATGTTCCCCAGGATTGGAAGATAAGTCGACTTGTGCCACTACTCAAAGCAGGAAAGTCACCATTTGATTTGACATCATTTCGCCCTGTTGCCCTCGGACGTTGCGTAGGAAAAGTCATGGAAAGGATGATACTTACACGCCTAGAATGGTACCTTGAGCGCTACAACGTATACCCAAACTGCATGACGGGTTTTCGGCGAGGTAGGTCATCTCTTGACAACGTGATTGATCTCACAACATTTATCCAGCAACAGAAGAGCCTCAAGCGCATACCACTGGCACTCTTCCTCGACGTCAAAGGGGCTTATGATAACGTAACACATAAAGCCATCCTAGACTCGTTGGAAGCTGTTGGAATTGGTGGTCGGATGTTCCAATGGATCCAGGATTATTTGACAAGAAGGTCCTTTTTTGTACAAACCTCAGATGGACCTACCACCAATTACTATATCTCCCGTGGCGTCCCTCCGGGCGCCGTATTAAGTCCCACTTTATTTAACCTCGTGATGGTAGGACTTCGTGAAATTTTGCCAAGTACCATCCTCATATCCATATATGCTGAGGATATTTGTCTATGGACTTCGGCTGTAACTCGTCTACAAGCACGTGCAAGAGTCCAGCAGGCTGCCACCTTGACATGCTCATATCTCCGCAAGCAAGGTCTTTCCATCTCAACGGAGAAATGTGCATTGGTTGCGTTTACCCGCAGAGCCATGACACAATACCCCGTTACCATCAATGGACAAAATATTCCATACCAGAAGAACCATCGCTTCCTGGGTGTGATTATTGACAATGACGTTTCATGGAGTGCCCACTGCAGTTACCTGAAGAGAAGGCTAACTTCCATTGTCCATATAATGCGGTTCCTCTGCGGAAAATCTTGGGGCGCATCAATAAGGTCAATGATGCAGCTATACAGAGCACTGTTTCTGGGATTTTTGCGCTACAGCTTGCCGTTACTGGCAAGTACGTGCAAGACGAACATCCGCACTCTCGAATGTCTGCAAGGACAAGCACTACGCGTGTGCTTAGGATTGCCACGATGCACCTCAACCTACGGGGCAATTATGGTCGCAAGAGAGCATCCAATTCGAACATACATCACCACTGACAATTTGAGAGCCCACATAAGACACCTCTGCCGAGTTCCTGGTCACCATGTTGCAGTGTTGCCACTTCAAAGACCACACGCGATCTTTTCAAAGATTATTTCTGCCCATAGAGAATGCCTTCCTTTTGGCTTCACTCCCGCCACAAGACCAGCGTCACCCCCGTGGTGCCTGCAACAACCACAGGTGTGCCTCACTATTCCGGGAATAACGAACAAGAGCCATCATTCAACAGTGGTCCTACGACAGGTGACATTGTCGCTACTCAACGAAAAATACGGCCAGAGGACCCACATTTACACCGATGGATCGGTCTCGGCTGACAGCTCCACAGGTGCTGTTGTCATCCCGGCGTACCAGGTCACTATAAAGCTCAAACTGTCGCATAGGACAACATCCACAGCAGCGGAGCTTGCCGCCTTACGCGCTGCTATACTTTATATCGCGGAAGCCCGACCTCAAAAATGGGCTGTGTTCTGTGACTCCAAGGCATCCCTTCAGAGCTTACAATCAGCTTTACGACAGCGGGAGCATCATCAACTAGTGAATGAAATAAGAGAAGTGATTCACGAAGTTTTATCGAAAGGACATGACTTGATGTTCCAGTGGCTACCGGGACATTGTGGTATTGTCGGTAATGACATTGCTAATAATGCTGCCCGATCCGCCCACGCGGACGCCCAGACAACCCCAATTCCATTGTCGAGAACCGACGCTGCAAGGGGCCTTCACTCGTTCGCTAACACCATGTCGGAAACTTGGCTGAGTGACCCCAGTGTCAGGAACCGCCGCCTACACAAATTGGACCCATCGAGAAAGCTTCAAGTTCCATCGGACCTCTCCCGCCAGGATGCAACTTTACTGTGCCGCCTGTGGTTAGGAGTAGCTTTTACAAAGGCGTACTCCTTTCGCATAGGAATGGCGGATAGCTCCCGATGTGAATCGTGCGACACTGACGAGACAATAGAACATCTACTGTGTTCATGTGAACGTTTTGCGAGCGAACGCAATTTGCTACGCGAAACGTTGGAGACACTAGACAGTAGACCTTTTTCCGAAGAGAAGATACTTGGCTCATGGCTCTACGCGTCGCTGGCCAGCAAAGCGACGTGGGCACTGCTAAGTTTTCTGAAGACGACCGGACTACGCGACCGCTTATAAGCGTGCAATGGACAAGGTCCCACCAACATACACGTTGCCCTTCACTTCTCTCTCTCTTCTCCTTTAATCCCCTCACCCCTTCCCCCAGTGCAGGGTAGCAAACCAGACGTGCGTCTGGTTGACCTCCCTGCCTTTCATTTCTTCCCTTCCTCCTCCTCCTCCCTTGTCAGCTTAAAAGCGTATAGTGTCCCCATCCTACTGTTTTCTCTCGCTGTATTGTGTACACAAATTCGCTTTATGTATCTATGTTTATAGACATACATTTTGTTTATATCTATCTATCTATATATATATATATATATATATCCATCTATCTATCTATCTATCTATCCGTCTATCTATCTATCTATATATCTATCTATCTATTTATCTATCTATCTATCTATCTATCTATCTATCTGTCCTCCTACGTCTAAGCATGCTCTCGTGATCGCCTCTAACTTGGGAACACCAAAATTATTATCGGAGGATAAGTAAACTTGACATGTATGTCTGGCTGGTCATGGTATGAATAATTTGAATATCCCGCCATGTACTTCGTCAAACCCTTTCCGCCAGACACGTGTGGTACATACCCGTACACAACGGGTCGTGATATGTGTCGCAGGTGATTGATACTTTATATCCACGCAGAGAGCGTAAAAAACTAACATCGGCAGCGTTTACCCGACGAATGCAAACAATATATGTTATGGTCCCAGGGAAAATTGAACCCAAGCATTCTGCATGAAAATGCAGTATTATACTACAAAGCCATGCTGGGTCTCGGAACTCCTTCAGAGAAAGACCCTATGCAGGCGTAATGTTTGTGAAATGTCAGTTGTGGTTGCAGTACGGCCCGTCCAGTTTTATAAACATTGCTCATGTGCTCTGATTCACAGGATAATGTTGGTTTATCCTCAGTTGTAGTTAGGCACCATGCACTTAAGTTAGTCTACGTAGCACTATTCATTGCTTCCATCTTCGGAAGTGCTACATCTCAGCTTACCGCTTCTGATGTTGGTAATTCCTACATTGCTCTTGACATCGTTACGTAACTGTAAGCACCTCGATTACAAAACATATACGGCTGTTCAATAGGCCTGTCTATGCGCACAACATTTGTACGTATGTATAACGCCTTTAGTAGCGTTTCGGTAAAAAAAAATTACCCAACGGTCACCTTAGCTCCGCATGCTCCGCATCACATCGATTTTCATGTTTCATGGGATCCGACAAATTTACAAGTAGCACAAGTTTCCCTTACACTTCAAGACAGGTCCTGTTTTGATGGTTTTAACAACATTTTCTGCAAGTACCGAGTGACACCGTGACGTGTATAACCAAAAAGGTAATCAATAGAACAACAAAGTCGCGAATTCTCACAGAAAACTCACGAAAAGTGCTCGGTACTGCAGGTGAAGTGTGTCTTGTAGCGAAGGCTTCATGTTTAGGGTTAGGTGCGTATTAATTAAATAAGACCGTTTTCACGTGTGTATTCATGAACGCTTTGATTTCTCCTTGGCCGACTCGTCTTTTTAAGCCGTGTCTTCAAGGTTTCCGAACGCACCACCAACTTCAATATCGAATTATTTAATTTCGTCGTCGCTACATCACCGCGGCACGTATTGCTTTTTTCGAGACGGGGAGGTGTCTCTGTGGGTTGCTCATCTATATTTAAATTAGATTTAAATTTGCATAAAGTGAGAGCTCCACAGATTTTTTTTTTCCTTCATAGACCAACGAGACTAACTGTAGCACTCTTCCAGTTCTAAACGCAAAAAAAAAGTGCATGGAAGTTTATGCAATGACATCAGCAAATGTAGTAAATGGCACCAGCGTTTATGTTCGTAGTAACTTTTCTCTCATGGCGTAGCCTTGCTGTATAGAGTGCCTCGTCAAATTTAATTATTGTAATGAAACATTGTCGCAAACCATGCTTAGAAACACGGAACTGCGAGCTTCAGAATCATATCACGTCTGGACACGCAAGGTGTATATACATCCTCAGAGGAGTGCTTCTTAAGCAAAATACGTTGAGCACCCGTAAATTTGGCCTAGCTCTGTTACATAAAAGGCTGCAAAAAGGGGTAACTTTTTTTCATGAAAGACAGATTTGTTATAATTGTTACGAAGGAAAAATTGAACAAAGCTTGCTTTACGACGTGACGTTCCTATTTTCATTTTACTTATGTAAGCTTTGTCCCTGCATGAAGAGACCTCCCACCTAAAGTAGAAGCGGAACCTGCACCTCTACACCGTTTCAAGCAATGAAGATTATTCCTTCCTTCCTTCCTGCATAATTTCAGTGTTACAACTGGTGTACGTTCCTTCGATATGGTTACGCAATATTCGATCGCGTTCAAAGCAGCCGCATTCACTTCTATCTTGATCAAAACTGAATAGAACGGTGCGGCGTAGTGCGCGTGCGACGCGTGCATAGGATAGAGCCGCTAGAAGAGAATTCGGAATATGTGGTGTTCAAGCAATAAACCGATACCGAGCGCACGTCAGTCTCTCTGTCCTCTACATAGTTTGGTGCCGTGAACCCCGGGAGAAGACTGACGTCCTGCACCGAAGATGGACCGGCTGCGACGCAGCAGCGGAATAGGTCGAGCCGCCGCTACAAGGCTCGTCATGTCCGTTATTGAAGCTCTGCAAGTGGTGAATCTTCCTCCGGTCGATCCGCACGTCGTCTTAAATGACCTCTAAGACAAAAACACGGCACTTGCAGATTTCAACGAAAGAATTGATGACCTCATAATCGACGATGCCGAGTATGGCGAGGAATGGACGGCAGCTCTCCAATATCACGACAAGATCCGCGACATGATAAGCCGTGTCCGCTACCGTCTTAACTCAGCTTCAAGGTCCGCTGACAGCACTGCACCTGTCATCGCTACCGCAACCGAGCCCCAAGGAGTCTGCGCTCAAGGAAGTTCCCGATCGCTGCTGCGAGTTGCCCTACCAAAGTTACAGGTATACCCGTTTTCTCTGGGTAACTTCGCGAGTGGCTGGGCATCTGCGAGTTTTTTGAGGCCACAATCCACAACAATCGTGACTTTTCAGACATTGAGAAGTTCGCTTATCTGAGGTCGTATGTACCCGGACCAGCAAAAGGTGCGATCGAAAGTGTTCAACTGGAGCAAGCGAACTACGCGGTAGCTGTCAAGGTGCTTCAGGAGAGGTTTGGCCGTCATACAGTCGACAGCTTGCTTGCCATCGCTACTGTCAACTGTCCCTCCAATACATCACAGCTGCGCGAACTATACGAAGAAATACGCTCTCGCACCAGTTGCCTGGATAGCCTTGGAGTTCAAGCGTTAGTGTACGTGGTTATACTTATTTCAGCGTCTTTTCATGCGATCGCTACCCGAAGACATCGATGTTCTGTACCGGCAACGCATGTAAGTGGCCGAGGCGAACGACGGGGCTAGTCCAAGGTCACGTCAAGAAAAGGTGTGCGACGTGATGCAGTTTCTTCGGACTCAGATCGAGAGCAGAGATGAGAGCTCCCGTTAGAGGTGCCCACGAAAACCCAGCGCCACAGGACACCAGGTAAGGGATCCTCACTTTCAGCCGCCGCTACCATCAGCATTAGAGCTGGCAGCAGGATCTGCAACGAACAGCCATGCCTGCTGCGTACTATGCCGACACCGTGAGCACACTGTAAATTACTGCAATATTAACATGACAATCGACGAGATTCGGATGCAGCTAATCGAGAACAACTGCTGCTTCAAGTGTGCCAGAAAAGGACACGTTGCACGATAGTGCGGCAGTGCAAAGTGGCTTAAGTGCAAGCTCTGCGCGAAGCATCATTTTACCATTCTATGCAAGGTATGGAAACCAGCAAACAGCACGGTTGCCGACAGCAGCGACAAAACGAAAACCAACGGCGTGCCAGCGATCACCAGTGGAACCGCATGCAGTTCTGCGCCGCTACCGCGAAGCGTTCTCATGCAAGCGGCCGCAGTATCGGCGTTGGGAAGACATGATTCTGAGCTTGTTTGTATACTTCTTGACACTGGCAACCAAAGGACATTTATATGGAGTGACTTGCCCACGAGACTTGGTCTACCTTCTGTTGGCACAGAAGACCTGTCTTATCCTGCGTTTGGCAACTCCAAACGTTCCCCCACCTACCAATACCGAACCGTGCAACTCAAGCTGCAGAGTCGATTCGATGCACGCGATGTCATGGTGTATGCTGTGTAAGTGCCACAAGTCTGCACCGTGAAGTCGCCTACTCTCGAGCAAGGTCTACTGATGGAGTTGCGCGACCGCAAGATGCTTGTAGCTGATAAACAGCGGCCCGGAGACCAACCGACCGAACCCATCAGTGTCATCATTGGATCGGACGATTATTGGAGTATAGTCATGGGGACAATCGAACACCTGAGTGATGATCTCTGCGCCGTTGAGACAATCTTTGGTTGTATGGTGCAAGGCATCTACAAAACAGACAGCGATAACGACAAGCTTGCAGTGAACTACAGCACATCGGCTCTTTTTGTATCGTGTGAGTTCTATAGCAAAGCCACATCGTGCCTCACTGATCCGACAGAGATGTGGTGACTCGATGCGATAGGTATCATCAACTTTCCGGAAGCAGCCAGCGCCTGCGACCAAGAATCAGTGAGTCTGTTCAGAGAGTACGTGCAAAAGTATGCCTGTCGGAATGTGGTTCCGCTTATGAATAAGTACCAGGGAAGACTGGCTAGCACAAACTGAAGTGTCGCAGAAAACTGACTCAAGCGCCAACTTCAGCGCATCGAAGGACAGCCGAATTTGTTGGAAGAATGAGCTTAAACAGCGAGCCTGTTCGACAGCCTGTTTCCAGGGTTGAGCAATATGATAGTAAAGAAAAGGTTATATTTTTAGTTGGTCCTGCGTACTTTAGCACGCTCGATTCTGATGATTTGTGAGGTTTAACGTCCCAAAACCACCATATGATTATGAGAGACGCCGTAGTGGAGGGCTCCGGAAATTTAGACAACCTGGGGTTCTTTAACGTGCACCCAAATCTGAGTACACGGGCCTACAACATTTCCGCCTCCATCTGAAATGCAGCCGCCGCAGCCGGTATTCGAACCCGCGACCTGCGGGTCATCAGCCGAGTACCTTAGCCGCTAGACCACCGCGGCGGGGCATCACGCTCGATTCTGCTGACACTACTAAACGCTGCACATTATATGGAAATATTGTGACGAAAATGCAGAGGGCAGTGTCAAGTGCTGCGCGGGCGTGAAGTGCCTAAAATCACGCATCCTTGCAATCACGCATAACCATCCTTGCGATTGTATACGCTGAGCAAGAACTGAAATTTTGAAGTCCTAACTAGCCACATGTCATGCTGTTTGAATAATTCTCGAAATTCTTCAGCGTCTTTTTAGCGCTGTTTCATGGCGGACATCATAACGAATCTGCACTTTCGGATGGCTTCCGAATGTTTGTTTCATACGCGTTTTAATATTTTTGTTTGTCTTCATTTTTTCTTATTCATTTCTTTTTAAGATGCCGGTTCAGACTCTGTAATCAGTATTTGCATGAACGTGTTAAGTTGTATGGACGGCAGCCTTGCCTCCGCAACTCGGTCTATTCTTCTTGCTTACTGCAGTGTACGCTGCGTTTCTCTTTCGAAAGTTAACTTCAGATGGGGCAGCCAGACAACCAAACAAAAAAACAGAAAAAAAGGGCGAGGAGCAAGTGAAGTGTCTGCAGCACTTGCCGGAAATTAAATACGGTACCATACTCGACAAAGCGACGCGTTGCAGTAGCGAGAAAAGCCTTTTCGCAGCTCTTCTGAGGCGCTCCAATGAAAGTAAACCTGGGATTCAGGCTTACCGCAATTCAGACCGCTAGTTCTTTCTACATTGTCTTTTTTGAAACTCACACTTTTGTCAGCGTTCTAGGGGTGCATTGAAGACGTTCTCAACACCTACTGTCACATCTTTATAGAACAACTTTATCTTCTTCATTTCATCTCACTTTTGCACTTTGTTTCACCTTTCTTAGATATTGTTATCTTTTCTTTAACTTTACCATTTTTTAGACATTTTGTGTCACAATGTTACCGGCTGTAAACACCCGTATGAGCATTTCTTCCTTTTTCCTTATTTACTTATCTTAAAAAGAGGTCAAATAGCAACCTAGTGGGGGAATATGGCCATGGGCCCTCCTTTCGCGAATGCGGTCAGTGCTGCAAGCGAACCGACGACCTACGTGCGCTCTGTAAGTTTAACGCAGGCTCTGCGGTTAAATATCCAGACGCACAAGTCGCCTCTGTCAGAATTTACGTGGTGACCGCGTACTGTAGGGTAGAGTATACACATGGCATGGTTGGAAAGCGATCGCATTTGCTCATCGCAACCACTGGCGCGACAACATTTGAAGCACGCCTTTCGCGCCAACTCGCTAGTGACACCGAGAACGCGCATAAATTTCTCCGAGCCCTGAATACCTCTAAGGACAAATAGTTAATATGAATAGTTTGCTATTAGTAAGCTGAAGAATGCACGCTTGGTCGCCGAGTTCTTTAGCGGCGCATGCTGCGGAGAGAGGTGTCGTGATGCTGACTTCCAGCGATGAAACATTTTCTTCAATGGTTTCTTTATTTGGTCATCTAATTGTTTACAAGTTACTGCGCCATATTCGTGACGCCATAGAGTAACTATCATGTCTGTAAGTGTCAGCTTTATCCTAGTTTATGACTTGCGGTAAATGTGTCTTTCAACAAAATTTGGGAGTTCTTGAAAGCGATAGATTAGACATTTGGCTGAAATATTGCGCTTGTTCATCGAGAAGTAATGATAAAACTGAAGATACAAGTACAACTGCATGTTCGATTAACAATGATGCAATGTAATTTGTAGAGCTGACATAACATCGATGCATTCCTTATGAAAGCGACAAGGAAACTTACGTGCTCAAATCAATAATTTAGGAAAATGTACTGAACACTTGTCTGATAATTAAACTGAAAGAAATTTAATAGAGGACATGCATTCACCTAAAAGTAAATACCAAAAGATGGTCTTTGTGACATGGCCATGCTTAAAATGAAAACAGCGATAGTACCTAAGGGGTTAATCAGTTGAAAAACCCTTCCACAAAAAAATGTGACTCAGGGCACTGAATTCAGGTCATATGCATAGAACCGGTTTTAGGCAGGGTGATAGGTTTGTGGTCTGGCATATAAATGTTTTATTTCACGCGAAACTCCTAAAGGTCTGCATTTACCACTGTATAAAAAGTTGGTCAAATGCCTCTACTACAAAAAATTGACGTTATTTGCATTCCAAGTGTATATATACACACACACATATATATATATATATATATATATATATATATATATATATATATATATATATATATATATATATATATATATATATATATATATATATATATATATATATATATATATATATATTCAAACAATACATTGAAAATCTCAGCTAATAAACTAGAATAAACAACCAGCAGATGTTTCATTCGTAGTGAACTTTATTTTGGACATCATCGTTAACAGTGAACAGGGAATGTACCAGATGGCTCAGCTACTGTAATGCTAACGTTTTTCAGAGCTCCAATGCAGCCAGCAGAGCAAAGACTAGCGTCACAGTTACCGATGTAAGAGTACTCGCACACTAACATCCGACATTGATTTTTTTCTAGTGCCCAGAGGCTTGAACAATATCGGTGGTGCTCTTCATCTCCGTGAAACTCATTTCAGGTTTGCTTCACTTAAGTTCATAAGTTTCACGTTAAGTATTCAGTACACCGCTTCAGGAAGCCGGAAAGTACAGCTCTAACTAGGGCCTCATTAGAAGTGATCTGTCTCTGCGTTGTTGTAAATCACTTGGAATAACCAAGACTTTTCCAAGTTTTTGTACAGTTGAATTCATGGAACCAGTTACACATGTCAGACCACCAGAGTTCGTGATGTAGTTTGTGTTTCCCTATACTGCTCGCCTATTTAAAGTGTGAGCTGATCACTAACCGGGTGTCTTCATATCATAGCTGCACGTTTCTCTAGTATACTAATTAATGCGTCCTAAAACAGGCGGCAAGTATCTTTAGGGCTGTTTTCTGAGATTGCATGCGGTATCATGTTATGTTGAGTGGTCTGGTGAGGTCTGGTTACGCCTTGTAGTAGGTGACTCAATAGTTTTAGTCATTACGGGTGGTAGCCATTTGGAATGCATATGAGCGTGGGAGGTATTCTAGTTCCAGAAGTACTCACGTGAATATTAATTGGGGCTCTACAAACTAGTGTGCTTGCGGCTTACATCGACGATTTGTTAAGCAAGAACTAGAGAGAGCACGTCATTTAGAGACAGAGGTGTACGCTGCAATCGACTTATTCTCCATCATGTGGATGTGGAAGTAATGAAGAGGCCAAAAAGTATATACGGTAGAAACAAAAGCGAAAAAAAAAACGCGCAACTCTATATTCTAGTCTTGCTGTTGAAGTTCACTTATCTAAATCGTGAGTTCTTTCAAAATTAATGCAAGTTTGATGCACATTGCGCAGCATCTACAGTTAAAAGAAGGAAATTGACCGAAAAACTGAACACTACTTGTTTGTTATTACACTGGTGGTGAGGGCTTCTGTGTTATTATGGCTGGAGGTGTTTCTGTTTTATCTGTGTTGTATACGGCTCTTTCACGAGCCCACGCTTTCTGGTCTTTGTCGCAGCTAAACCTCCCAGAGGCCTTGCCCCTCTGAACAACTTAGCCCGTCTGGGTGAATAGCCGCGTCAGAAAAAAAAATGATCTTGGAATTCTAAAAAAAAAAACAATTTTCACGCCAGAAAGTGGTAAAGGCACTGCTGAATTTATGGGGTCAGCCTTCTCCGCTGAGTAACTATGAAGCTCTAGTGCTTGAGTGGATGTGTTTGCGTTTTTCACTACTATTTGTCTGTATCTCTCATTTTGCATTATTGAGTTTCTGTCATACCTTACCTCTTCCCAAGTACAGGTTAGCTAAACGCATATTCATTTGCTTGTTAACGTTTCTGCCTTTCACAGCACTATCTTATATTTCTTTTCTTCTTTTTAACCTAATACTCTTCTTCAGACTATCGATGACTGTCTGAAGATATTGTATGTCAGTAGAAGGAGCAATGAGAAATCCACACAGTTTATATTTAAGACAAAGACGAAAAATGGAAGACAGAAACTTGCCACTTCCAACGCAGAAAAAGTGCAAGAAAGATTTTCTTGTTAGGGGGTTGATTTCTACCTAAAATTTTGCTAACCTTTGTTTATTAAAACGTCTCCATTCTGGGGCAAAGAAAACGTTCAAGTATTTGAGGATTCTTACACAACAGACAACCAGCATGAACTTTACAATTACACTTTAGGCACGTACATCTTACTATGATGGTACCAGAGTAATGAGCAATCTTCGAGCACATTCATCCACTAATAGTGAAAAATCAAGGCACTTGATCCTGTATAAAGCACTTTCTGTTATACGAAAAGGTAGGCGAAATTTTCAGTCAGTGAACGGCAATTGAGATGTCGCTGAAGAAAAACTTAATCTTTCATTTTTCTTCAGCTTACTCTAAAGGAAAGATCTAGATGCCTAATACGTTTGGAACGAAACACAACAGTGAAAATAACTGCAAGAAGTACTATTGGCTAATATACAAATTGAAACAAAGGTTTATAAATGCTAATTTCATTATGTAGGCTCATGTATTACTACTTTTACCATATATGCGCACCTTGTTTCCATATCTAGAGGGCGCAGTTCTTAGGCGCTCGTTCCTCCACTGAGCGCCGTCACCGTCACCACCAGTGGCCTAACCTTTAGACGCGAAAAAGGAAGCAGTAGACATTCCAAAATAATGAAACAAAATCCCCAAGATAGAATGGTATTTTAACCCAGGTTCTTTTCGTGGCCCCTAAGTAAACACCGAGGGACGCCGGTGCTTGAAAGTCATTTGCAAACGTATGCTATACCGGCGTCATGTCTGGCAGGTAATCACCTTAACCTATGTAATACACCATATCCGAAGAGGAAAATTACCACTCATCGCACATTGCTAATTGTGCAACGCCCCACAGCGGTGGTTTAGTGGTTAAAGTACGCGGCTGCTGACCAGCAGGTCGCGGGATCGATTTCCGGTTGCGGCGGCTGCATTTTCGATGGAGGTGAAAATGCTGTAGACCCGTGTGCTTATAGAATTGGCTGCAAGGTAAAGAACCCCAGGAGGTCGAAATATTCGTATCCCTCCACTACAGCATCTCTCATATTCATAGGGTGGTTTTGGGACGATAAACCCCACTTATCAATCAATCAATTGTGCAACGAGCATGTGGTTTGTTTTCCACTCTGCGCTAAGTGCTCAGCCAGAATTCATATTCATCAGCCACATGCACAAAGTGCACCTAATACCTTACAGATGAGCAACAAATGCGTCACTTATCTACAGTAAAATTAATAATGACATTGTAAGTGCTGTTCTTTTTCAAAAAGGTTATGATCTATGGTGTAGTTGATACCTTGCGGAAAGCCAAAACTTTTGTTAACACAGTTGACCTAGACGCAACATGAAACTGCGCTCAGAATTCACATTGAGCTGTATTTCTATGATCAGTGATTTTTATTTGTTTACCTCCCACGTATTCAAAAGTGGGCTAGAAAACCAATATGTCTTGGGGTCAGACTTCCGGCATTCCGCCTTTCTCCAGCATCTCCATCTTTGTTTGGTGGTGTACTATAGCTTTGAATCCACATTTTGAAAAACTGTCTGTCATTACTCCCAAATTTTAGCTGACAAGATTGATCTCGTGGTGCGTCTTGTTGGATTGCGTTTGCATGAATGTGGTTTGAGAGATAGGGGAAGGCATAACAAGCGGACAGAAGAAAAAACAAAGAAACATGGGCTGGTATAAGTAATATGTGGACAGATGGGACCAAAGAAACAAAAGAACAAAGTTATGAATGAGCTAAGAGATTTAGGGTTAACATTGACTAGAATAACTATTACTTTTTGGGCTTGAAGTAGCTCACAATTCTCATACCAAAAATAACTATCTGCTGGCAGGGACCGAATGTGCGACCTTCGAATATCCGACTCATTATTCTAGGGTCGCAGGTTCGGTTCCTGCCGGCGGCAAGTTCTCTTTTCGTCCACTTTTCTTTGTTGACGTCTCCATTACAAACACTTGTCATAACATTCCTTATACATTCCTTGCCATCAATTTTCTGTTGGTGTCTCACCAATATCACGCAATAACAAGCAATGTGACTCTATCACGTAACATCTATTCACGTAACAAAACCACATAACTTATCCCAGCACTGAAATTGCATAACTATTTTCCCGTGACTAAAAAAAATACGTAACGTTTAGTCTTCCCAACTAAAATCACGCAACACCGTGTAGCAGCTAATCGGGTGACATGTTCTCGCCAAAAACCACCTAACAGTAACTCACGTGACTAAAACCGCGATATCACGTAACAGCTGGTTACGTGACATGTCTAGCAAAGTCTGGTCATATTTAGACTACTGGAAAAAAGTAAGCCTTTTTAGCAAAAGCTTGACATTACTAACAAACTTAGCTAGGTCGAACAATAGCTCCGCTAATAGTTCCAGCTTTGCGCCAGTATAGAACAAACCACGCATTTTATGAAAGGTTTGGTATCTTATCTATTTATGTACCAATAGGTTGTTAAGCGGTGTTAATGATTCTAGAAGGCTTTTCATAAAGCAGTAATCTAGCCCTACCTAAGCGTACACCCTTAATAATTTCAACCTTACTGGTGCAGAAGGGCAGTGTCAACAAACTACTAGAAGTAAAATTATGAAAATCATATATGAGGGCTGAACTAAAAATTATGTTCCAAACTTTTCCTAAACTTTGTTCGCTTGTTGATTCTGCTGCTAAAAAGAAAGCACAGTGCGCCAGAAAACACAAGGAGTGGTTTGTTATTTACAGGGAAGAAGGCGTCGTCTACTCGCTGTTCTTGACCTTCGAGAAAATGTATATTGGATAGTCCTGTAGATGTCTCAATGACTGACTCAAGGAGCACAAGAATTTAGTTGGAAAGGCAGTCGTTTCATATCATCTTTCGTTGAACTGCAGAAGTTGAGCCCCTGAACCACTATTTGGGTAGTCCTCTATAATGAACAGATTTAGGCTGACCGGCAAAGCATTAAAGCGTATAAAACTGATCAACACAAGCAACACTACGAGAGAGCTCCTTACGCGACCATTTCAAAAACGGACATAGTTCTTTAACGTTTAAAAGCCGTAAAGAATGTGCAAAATATAGAGTGTTACATTCTAACCTTATATTTATTTGGTGGTGTTGGCATTGGCTTGTAAGGTTTACATGTAAGTTTGTTGCATCCGGAATAAACTATCAGCTGCTCCCACCGCAGTGGTCTAGTGGATAAGGTACTCGGCTACTGACCCACAAGTCGCGGTATCGAATCCTAGTGGCGGCTGCATTTTTGATGGAGGCGAAAATGCTGTAGGCCCGTGTGCTCAGGTTTGGGTGCACGCTGAAGAACTAGGGTCGAAATTTCCAAAGCCCTCCACTACGGCGTCTCTCATAATCATATGGTGGTTTCGGGACGTTAAACCTCACATATCAATCAAATCAATCAAAGTATCAGCTGCAGTTCAGCACTTTGCCTTGCGTGTTCTTCTTTTGTCCTCGTCTATGTGCGCTGCAGCCTTTCAAGACGCATTACCAACTAGACCACCCAGCCATTCTCGTGAGCATTTGTTTGTTTGACGGGAGTGATCTTGCTGGCGGTCCCGGCCCAGGCCGAGACACTTCGTATACAAACACATGTGTTCTATAGCGCATACTGAGTCGACATGATGCCAGGGCCACCAAGGTGATGTTTAACTCTGCGGCACTCCCTCCTGACGCTTGATGTGCGAATGTGTGATGCTCTCTATTCTCTCTCTCACGTTCTTGTTTCTATTGCGCAGCTCGAGCGTCTTTTTGTGGGTGTTTCCCTGCTGCATCTATTGTGGTGAACACGTCATTATACCACTGCCCTCATTCTTAACTGTCATCTTCGCTTCCAAATTTGTTCTTCTGATGCTCCTAGTTCTACTTCTCGACAACCCGTGTGACGGCCGTGGTTTATCTTGAAACTACGCCTGAGAAAAAGAAATGTCCGAGAGAAACAGCTGAGCAGTGAACCTATGATCTCCAAAAATATCAATATATCTACGGTGGCTAAACTAACGACATTGATGTGATGAGCACAATTGTAGTAGTGTACCCCCTAAAAGTGTGGCCACAACACCACAATGACAACGACGTAATCAATCGCAGCGGGGAAACAACTTCAAAGACAGTTGCGCGTAGTTTTGAAATGATGGAATGGAGGAGGGGGCTACAAATTATCTTCTCCAGTGAAATACATTTTGCGAAGGAAGAAAGGAACGGGAAGGAAGAGGACAGAAAAGAAAGGCAGGTTAACCTCCTAAGAAGAACTGGTATGCAATAGTGCACTAGAGAAAGGTATGGGGGAGCCTGAAAGATGGAGACTATATATTATTGTCACCGCAATGATAATTCAATGAAGTTGTACGTCACACGTGTAGTAAAAGCTGGGTGGAATAGCCTTACTCTTTATGAATCAGCATCGCAGCAACTACGGGAAGCATTTACAACCACGCATTATAATCAAAAGTTGTGCACTCATCAGATCATACATTTTTTTAATGTACGGAAACATATTGAACCTATATTTATAAAAAGTGTGATGGATCAACGTTTTTCCTGATTCATTGCTTTGGTTCCTGCTGCACACCTGCAGCCATGATGTTTCCCACACTACATCACGATTAGCAAATAATCACAGCATGTCCACATAGTGAATGATGATAAGTGGGGCGAATTGTCAGTCAATCTGTCAGTGAGTCCGTCCATCCGTCCGTCTGTCCGACAATCTGTTCATCTGCTCGTCTGAGTGTCTGTCTGTCTGTCTGACCATCCGTCCATCCGTTCCACCCATTCCTCTCTCCTCCCATCTTTCTCTCTGTCCGTCCGTCCGTATGTATGTATGTATGTATGTATGTATGTATGTATGTATGTATGTATGTATGTATGTATGTATGTATGTATGTATGTATGTATGTATGTATGTATGTATGTATGTATGTATGTATGTATGTATGTATGTATGTATGTATGTATGTATGTATGTTAAGAAGTTTGCGGGTGTAAATTGGCAGCAGCAAGCACAGGACCGGGTTAACTGGCGGAACATCGAAGAGGCCTTTGTCCTGCAGTGGACGTAGTCAGGCTGATGATGATGATGATGATGATCATGATGATGATGATGATGTATGTCCTGTCTGTCTGTCTCTCTGTCCATCCGTCTGTTCGTGAACTATACGAAAGCCACTGACGCCATCTATAGGGATATTACTTCCAAGGACATATACACACAACTCCATCTATTGAGCGATTCATAAACTGTAAATGGCTGCATACAATACTACTACTACTACTACTACTACTACTACTTCTACTACTACTACAGAGGAGAGAGTGACTCACCGTCTTAGGAGCTTCGCCCCCCAAAAATGTCACCACCTTTGTCGTGTAAAGGTTGCCCTTAGTTAGTTAGTTAGTTTCTTAGTTAGCTAACGCAGATATACACTGATGGGTCCGTCTCATCCAGCAGCTCATCAGGTGCCACTGTAATTCCGGCTGCAGAAATGACAATCAAGTTTAAGTTGTCACACATGACTACATCTACGGCATCAGAGCTTGCTGCTATAAGGGCTGCTTTACAATATCTCGTTCAAGAACGTCCAGGAAAATGGGTCATATTCTATGATTCGAAGGCAGCGCTTCAGAGTTTGCAGTCTGCCATGCGTAGGAGGAGTCATGACCAACTGGTACAAGAAATAAGACATTGCCATCATGAAGCTCTAGCACGAGGGCATGATATTATATATCAATGGCTGCCTGGACATATCCGTATTACCGGAAATCAATTAGCCGATGATGCAGCCCGCTCAGCCCATGAAGAAACCCGTGTAGTCCCGATTCCTCTATCAAGGAATGATGCAGCAAGACAACTTTACCTGCTGGCTCGAGATCTCACACGCACGTTCTGGTCGTCTACCAGCTTCCAAAGGTGTCAATTTTATGAACTGGATCCTTCGCTCAAGCTAAAGCTACCATCATAACTTTCCCACTCCAATGCGACACTGTTATGCCACCTTTGGTTGGGTGTTGCATTTACAAAGGTGTACTCCTTTCGCATTGGTATGGCAGACACTCCTACATGCGACTACTGCGGAGCTGAAGAGACCATCGAACACGTCCTGTGCAGCTGTGCTTGCTACGACACACAGCGATGCCAGCTCCGGATGGTTTTGAATCGACTTGACCCCGGACCATTTTGTGTGCAGAAGATACTAGTACCTTGGGCATCTGCCTCAGTTGCGCAGAAAGCAACTAAAGCACTGCTACTTTACCTAAAGTCAACAAACCTGAGCGACCGCCTATAGACTGTGTGTGCTCCCCGAGTGTGCTCGTGATTGTGTGTACCTTCTCATCTTTCTGCAACCTCTTTTCTCCCCTTTATCCCTTCCCCAGTGCAGGGTAGCAAACCGGATGTGCGTCTGGTTAACCTCCCTGCCTTTCCTTGCATCTTTATCTCTCTCTCTCTCTTCTTAGTTATCTGGTTGGTTAGTTAGTTAGTTAATTAGTTAGTTAGTTAGTTAGTTAGTTAGTTAGTTAGTTAGTTAGTTAGTTAGTTAGTTAGTTAGTTAGTTAGTTAGTTAGTTAGTTAGTTAGTTAGTTAGTTAGTTAGTTAGTTAGTTAGTTAGTTAGTTAGTTAGTTAGTTAGTTAGTTAGTTAGTTAGTTAGTTAGTTAGTTAGTTTATTGGTTGCTTGCTCATTGTGCTCTCAAGCAGCAGAGCTTAATCGAAAATCGCCAGTTGGTGGGCCACTGCAAATATTTTCCTTGAGAGGGAGTAAACTTTTGAGTTCACACTCCGGAGACGTACTTTCCACAAATGAAAGGCCTTTGGCTAAACGTACAGCTACAAATAAAAGGTCTTTGACATTTGAACTCAAGTTGCCACATTCGCTTATCACTCGATTTTAACAATTTATCCCTTACTGTTTGTTTGGTTGATTCTTGTGCAGCGAAAATAATGTAGACTTTACGACAAGTGAAGGGAAAGAAAATGAATTCTCTAATCCTTGTTGCGAGATTATTCCGCGAGCAGCTTATAAAAGGCAAGAAACACATTGTGGGGGAAGTGTGTAATCTACGAAAGACACTACGGGGGTGCACAATTTTAGCTGTTTTTGGTGGATGCTTCTCATGTGTATGCCGCTGTGCAGCGTGCGCGCAAGCCGGCTTAGTGCTAGGGAGCATGAGGGCGGAAGTACAGAGCCGATCAGTTTCGGAAGCAGCAGCTCAGCTTCTGAATTAGATTTTATTACTTTCGGTGCTGATATAGAACGCAGATGTGTAATGAAATTTTAATACGAGGATTTCGCGGCGCATTCGGATGAAATAGCGCCTCGGTCACTTTTTCTTTTAATGCAGTAGGTACACATCACCAAATATCTTGTGTTGTCTAGTGAGCATGCTTCGTACCCTCATTGATATTTTTGTTTGGTCCTCTATTAGGCTCAACAAATTATATAAAAAGCTATTCCGCGTGTATTGTCTACAAGGTTGTTTTTGTCTAATGCCCATATAAAAGGGTGAACAGAAAGCTGGAGGTATTTCTTACTAAAGTATATTGATCTAGGTGGTTTGATCTAATATGCATGGCAAATGTGGATCATGAAATATAAGCTCCTGTAGTATAGCTGCGATTCGTTATTTACAAACTGAGCTATACATAACGAAACCATCATCACAATATGAGGCTTGCCGGGAACTCTTGATTAATTTTGACCACCTTGGGTTCTTTGACGTGCATCAATCTAAGCACACAGATCTTTTTTTTGCATTTTGCCGAAGTTCAAAGTATGTACACCTGGGCCGGGGATCGAACCCGTGGCCTCAAACTTGGCAGCAAAATTAAATGCAATGATGCGAACATCGAAATACACCTCTGTGTACTATCATCGTCAAATGAAACCCGAACAGCTGCAAGCCTTGTCGACAGTGTAGTGCGCACCATCCAGTTGTCAACGTTGACAGGCGCGCGCATAATGTTCGGCAGCTCTGCACATATACACGTGCCTGTCCGCGGCGATAGCTAGACGATACACACTATGCCATCACGAAGGCTTGCCGCTGATCGCATTTCATTTGACGCTGACAGTACTTCTACGTTGATTTAATTTATACTGTACGCAAACATGCTTGAATTCCTACAGCACATATTATTAATCAACGGGTTGACGACGACGTTTCAGGCAGCTGCAGCTGCATCAAGGAGCTCTGAAGGATCTTTTAAGAAATTTTCTCGAGTGCGAAAGGCTTAATTGCCCTGTTCTTGCGACGAACGTAAGACTACCCTACGAGGCGCTTGACTCTGCAAGAAGCACGTACACAATAGATTGCTTCTTGCACCACGGCCGTCCACCATCTTCCAAGGGAGAAAAAGCATGACAAATTGGTGACGTGACTTTAGTGCTTTTGCCGTTGCATAAAGTATCCCTTTCTCACTTTCAAATTTTTATTTACTTAACCGCCATAAGGGGAACTTGGGGTTGGGGTGCAATGAGTTTCCAACAACTGCGAGTGAGTGTACTGTTGTAAGCGCTAAGGTTGGAGATGCACGCATTTTTCTCCCTTTTCTTGGAACACGCTTCGTTCTGACAACGATGCATCGCGCATCTACACAGATGGTCGTGAAAAAAGGACGCGGGCTGAAGAAGCGATAGGGGGGGGGGGGGGGGTAGTGGCAACGGATGCGATCACAAGCTTTCACCCCGGTTTAGAACGACGTGCCCTGATGCGAAGTGCCTAGTTTGGAAGAAAGCTGACACCGATTCCTAGACAAGGTCCGGGTCAACTCGCGGCTTTCCTCCGCCTCAAAAATGGGAACGGGTGAACGCAAAGAATGCTTGGCGCATTTTCGCACGAAAGTCTGGTGGCGAAGAATTCGCGCAACGAAAAGGTGGGTGGGTGCCGGTATAAAGAATCGATATGTGAGGAGAATGCGGAAGAAAGAAACCAAGAAAAAAAGAACGAAAGAAAAAAGGGATACTTAATACAACGCTATATTAGTGGTTGGAGTTTAACGTATCAAAGCACGCTGACGACGCTATGATTAGGAGGGACGCCATAGTGAAGGGATTTGAAATATCGACCACCCAAAGTTTAACGTAAATGCCTACATCAAAGCAAACAGGCGTAAACCGTTTCGCCTCCATTGAAAGCGCGGCCGCCGTAACTGAGGTTCGATCCTGCGACTTGCGGCACAGCATTCGAGTACCATAATTGCTAGGTTACCGTGGTGGGTTAGAACACAGCTACGGGGTCTCTAGTATGCCGTCAACTGTTTGCAGAGCCCGGCCTCTTCGCTCACAAAATAATTTAACATAACGTTCAGTCCGAGTGTGTGGACATTGCGTTGGTGATTAGAATCGTAACTCTCATTATTAAAGAGCATACGCACATTTATAACACTGCCCCCTATAACAACCTTGACGTCGGGGATGAAGTGTCATGCTGGAGCCTGTAAAACATACAGCTGAGCATAAATTACGGTGTATTTCAAACGAAGCGACCACCTACTCCCGAAGCTGTGTTATCGTCAATGTACTTTCCCGGTTGTATTCTGTCTTGAGTCCAAAAGTTTTATGCTAGAACTGCCGAGTTGTCGGAGCGCTTCACGCTCAAGGGCTTCACGCTCATGTCGGAGGGCTTCAGCTCCCTTAATTAGATATTGTCAAATTTATTAGCTGTCACACTAGAAATACTTAACCTTAATACACGAAGACATTTGCATACGCGTGAATAAAAGACACGATCATGGCTTACCGCGATGCATTGAAAAAAAATTCCAGTAGCAGCTTCAATCATGTATCGAACTGCCTTTGAATGGCACAGTTGTATGTTTATTAAAAATTGCGCGCAATTCACTTATTGATCATATTCATAGTTTAATTTAAAACATCAACTGTATCTTTAACGTTCTTTCCTTTTCTCATTTCCCCCATCACAGGAATTAAGTAAATTGGAGTAGTATTCATATTTAAAACTCCGGTATTTCAAGAGCATGTCGAGAGGAGGCTCTGGGGCGCGCCCGCGTAAACGTTTGTAGTTGAGCTCTAGAACGACCCGTCATGATAACGCTGATCATCGTCATCATAAGCCTACCTTTCAATTTTTACTGTTGCAAAAGAGGGTTCTCTTCACTGTTTTACAGTGTACGCTATCCAAATCTTGTGCTAGTAGCAGCGTCCACGCTGTACGTTCGAATTGTCCAACTATGTCACGTCCTTCCTGGAATGCCGTAGTGCATTAAGAGAGAGGGACAGAGAGAGGCTGCGAGCAAATAAAAATGGGAAGAAAGTAACCAGACACATTTCTAAGCTAGCTAAATTGAACAGAAGATTGGTGAATGGTGTGCGTATAGAGGAACATATTAAGAATAGAAAGGAAGACAGAAATAAAGAGAGATGAGCATTAAATATAGTATACTGGTACATGTTACAGTTTCGTGCGGGCGGAGCACTAAATGTCAAAAACGCAGGGAAGTTCCAGAAAACGGGAGTGCAAATAAGGCGCTCTGTTTGTATGTTGGCAAACACTAGCTCACAGGCGCAACAGCAAGTTCGAAAAGTGCAGTAGGGTGGTAAATTAAGAACGCAGTATATGTAGGGACGGTCTGGGTTAGGTGGTCTCCATAGACCTAAGGGACGGCTTTATGCTCTCCCATAGTAAAGTACCTAGTACTCTAAATCATCAACCAAACATTTCAAACACACAAGACGTGCTCAATTTAGCTAATATTGAGATAATTTCAGACCGAGCCTGCTGCACGCATACAAGTAAACTGCAAGCAGAAATGGTGCTCTCTGAACAGTATACAACCAAATATTTCGATTAGAGCTCCGTGTTTTTCATCTTTGATACCCATACCTTTCACGAGAAAAGAATACAGACATAGGTTCAACGATGAGATTTTCAACCCAGGCTGTTTATTATAGCTGTCCTGTGATTATCTAGAGTTCATAATATTACAATATATGTGCTGGCAGTTGTATAGTCTAGCGGCTATAACACACCGATTATGAGCATGACGGACGACTACGGTTCTGAACGTATCACCTGCTTTCCCAAGTAGTCTAAATTCAGAAATATTTGCGAACTTGCTTTTAATGTATATGTAAGAAAAAACGCTTAGTGAAAACTATACCGGACTACTTCAATGCCCCACGCATCTTTACTTTATGGTGATGGCTCATGTGGATAGATACTTCGAACATCGAATAGAACTTTTGAGTCTATACTGTGCTTTCCCATCGAGTTTACGGGGAAAGTATGAACCTTTTTCTGTAAATTCTGTTCCTACAATTGGTAAAAGGTGGGTCGAACACTCTACTAATCAAAGAACCTGAATCTTGCCGCGAAAGAAAGGAATTGTCTCAGATATCTCAATGTATCTGTGTGCATCATTTTCCTAGAAATGCTGGTATTTCACGAATGCTGCAGTCACTAAAGGGCTTTATAAAAGAAACAGTTGTGTCCTGTAAATCAAATGTTCTGAAGCAGTAATATTGAAATTTTTTTGCCATCAATGATCTTGAAAGAAGAATAAACAAAAACATGCTCGGTTATATTCTCTCTCTTTCAGCCTGCTCAGATAGCGAGGCATAAAGAAGGGGCGAAATCAAATAGCATTAAATATAACAACGCTCACTCATCATGGAAACAGCCATCACTTTGCGGAGTACCTCTTCGAGGGGTTGCTATACAAACTAGGCTGTCTGATGTTCCATGCTTTGCGGCGTGTTTGGCATGGGCGGAAGTTTATATCTCGGGTACCCCACGCAAAAAAAAAGCCACCTCTTTACTGTTTGTTGAAAAGACTCTTTGTTCATCTGTCATCTTTTTACTGTTTGTTTATTGGTTAATCTTTTTTTCTTGCGTCGGGAGCCTCGTTTGCGACACAGCCTGTGATGAGCTGTCCCTTGAGAATGTCAACCTTTGAAATTTTTTTCTGCCTGTCGGAAGATTCAAACCAAACTTGTGACAAAGACAATGTTCCTGAAGAAAAATAGCCACTTCTCTATTCTGCACTATTGAAACGAAGTTTCAAACTGCCTTTTTTTTCGCACTGCAGTTGTCTTCAGAATAGGTCCTATTATTTTCAACCGTTCTGCCACACAATTACATATACCTGAATGATGAAAACATGGCCACCGACTACGTCATTGCATTTCATTTTCTCAACGCAATACATAGAAACAAAAATCAGTTTGCATGAGCACTCGCTTGATCTCGCAGCTCTGCCAATAACTACTGCCGGTAAACAAGCGTGAAGTGAGGTCGTACAAATAATCGATGCAATACGTATACTGACGTTGGACGCCAGCAATATTTCAATCGATAAATCTCTGTGAAATATGATGTAGCAGTGATGTAGGGAACTGCTCTGAAAATGAAGCGTGCCATTTTGTCTGCGTTTTCCAGCACATGCGTCTTCATCGCTTCAATAGGATGAGCCAGAAACTAGCGCGAATGACGGTCGCAACTGTAATTTTCTCAATATTTACCACATTTCTGAAGATTTTCTATAAAAAGAAGACTAGTGATCACTAGTCATTCCGACTTTTATGGTTAGAGCAATAGACGCATTTTGTGAAACTCGAGACGATATTTCAAGCGTGTGGACCACCAGCGTGTTTGAAAACAACCCCATTCATTTCCATTCATAGGAAATGATTTGGAAATGATTTACAATTCAAAACAGTATTATAAGCATTTGCAAATACTTATATGTTTACTCCATGTACTTCAGTTTCGGTGCGTGTGATGAAATGACTTCGATCAATGATTTAAACCTGGTGAACGCTCTGAATTGTTCAGGAAAACGACAAGACGTCAGGCTCAGGGACATGAGTTTATTAAAGATTTAGCAACGTCGCGTTTTAAAACTTTTGTTTTCAAGTTTAGCTATGGTTTTACAAATGCTTACCTGCAAGTTTTGCTCCGTCACGACTGCTCCAAGCATTGAGTATTCGGTGTCTTTAAAACACGTGAAAAATGCGCATTATTTTTCGCTTCTATGTCGAGGAAGCTCGGTAAGCTGCGTGAACCAGTTGTGGTGTCGGACTGTCCTAAATACTGACGCTAATGCAATAATGTCCGGGGTTTTACGAGCGAAAACCCTAGTATGAATATGAGGCACACCGTAGTGGAGGAATTCGGATTTCATTCGGCCTTTTCTACGCCATGTTGAAGCTGTAGTTAAGAAGCTCGCCTGCTGATTCGAAGGTTGCGGGTTCGATCCCGATCATGACAGTCCGATTTTGATGGAGGCGAAGGCAGATCTGTGTACTGTTCAATGTCAGAGCACGTTAAAGAACATCATATGGCTTAAATTTGTGGATTCCTTCTTTACGGTATCTTTCATAATCATATCGTTGTTTGGGGACGTGAAATTTCAGATGTTATAACTATTGTGTTTTGACCATTCGGGGAAATTAACACACATATACATATGCAAGCACTCGGATATTCTTGGATTTCACCACCATGACAATGTTGTCGTCATAACCTCGAATAGAGCTTGCGGTTTTGTCCAAAGCTATGCGTCACCTTACCTGCTAAAGTATCCCGACGTGTTGCGCTCACCAATATTACCAACCATTGATCTTGCTACGAATCGCGCATGCTAAAGCATACTCATTAAGGTATGCACAGAAGGACAACCAAGAAGAAAATAAGAGCAGTTGTCACCGCCTGACGCAATCACGTTATTACATGACCACCCTAGTGCACCTCTGTTTTCTTTTTCCTCTTCGTTTACCAACCAAATAGTTCTTGAGGCATCTTAGAAGTCTACAAGGATACAGGTTCCTCTATCCCTGTGGGAATATCTGAAGGACAGCTCCATATAACACTCGCCGAAATTCACGAAAGCATTTCAAAATACTTTGTAGGCAATTTGAAGCAAGTTCTTTTCGTGTCGCTGGTCTCAGTTTATTGCTCTCTGTCGCCACTTTGCTGTGGAGCTTAGTCTGGCTCAGAGACATGGTGCAACACGCAACCAAAAAAAGCGTGAGCGAAAAAGCAAGCATGTTGGTGGCTGTTGCTTCCGTGAGAAGTTGCGTTGTTTTCCATTGTTCCCCAGAGCGTACTATCGCTTACTGTAATATCGCGGTTCTTGATGACCATTGGCCAAGCCGATTTCCGGCTATGCCTCTGTCAGATTGCATGTTACGCCTTATATCAGAGCGTTGTGTTCAGTGTACAAAACATCGAGCAAAAGTGAGCGATACAAATGTGACCAAGTGACGGAAATAAGCATCACTTCCTGTTCACAAGTTCGTTATATAGAAACTGGAGATATATGTTCAAGTCACTGCAGACGAAAGAAACACGAACAACGAGAGGAGAGAACACAGGGAGTGCTAATATTTCTCTAAAAAATGTTCTGCAACTGCTGCTTTGCCGCACTAAAGGTACTAATGCAGTGAAGGCAATGTTCTCTAAAAGGCTGAAAATCGGAGGCTGGGCTTTTATGGGTTGTCGCTGTCTGTAATAATAATAATAATAATAATAATAATAATAATAATAATAATAATAATAATAATAATAATAATAATAATAATAATAATAATAATAATAATAATAATAATAATAATAATAATAATAATAATAATAATAATAATAATAATAATAATAATAATGATGATAATAATAATAATAATAATAATAATTAACAAGGATAATATTTTCTATCATTATTATTATTATTTTTCAAGAAGAAGAATCATGGTTATAACGTAACATAAATAAAACTAAATTTTTTGAGCAACATTATTCTGTCATAACATGTTACAATGTCACTCAGAAACTGTGAAAGTGCAGAGCACGAGAGCACGAAAGTGGCCGAGAGCCATGCAAACGTGTATGTTGTCACCGAGTCCGTTCAACCGTGGGGACCGTTGGTCTATGTAAGTGGCATACGTTTTATTATTTTTCCCAAGTTATTATGCGCACTCATGGATACAAAACGTTGTAGAAAACAGTGCTTTATATCTTGTAAATAATAAAAAAATCTACTTGATTCATGTTACATCTTCCTAAGGATAACGCATGAAATGCCGTTGAATCAAAGCGAAGTGAATTCGATGGATATAATTTTCTAATTTTTTTAATAATAGGCTTCACGGCCTCAAAAATGTACGTTGAGCATGCCTCCTCAAGCTGAAATTCGATGAAGTATAATGGTAATTTCGTACTGCTAAGGGCCACATTGCTTAAGAAGGTCTGAAGCTTTCCTACAAAGAAGGCTTATTGCATACGCAGGTACATGTTGTTGGCCCTCCGTATTTGCCTGTAACGACACATTTATATGTGTTCGATAGCATCTAAACATTGCACACGACATAGGAAGTTGATGAAGCTAACACTATTCTGTGTATTATGCGCTTCACTATTTTATTTAATATGTCAGGCAATATTCTAGAAAAGCTTGTATCGTCTCGCAAATTAGCTACTAAATACTACCAGAAAAAACAAAAAAAGCACTCGTAATTGCACAGAAATGCAGGTGTATTCGAATAAAGCCTCAAAAGTGTGCCGGTCATTTGCGAACTTGTATACGCCGTTGCTTCTTAAATCACGGCTGTGTCGGCAGTCCACCGTTTTAAATACGGCAGTTCGAACTTTTATTTAGGTTGTTGATGTGACTTGTCATTTCACGACGCAGCTTCATGTTGCCTGGATATGAGCGCATGATCGCCGCAGCTGCGTGTAGCAACAGGAGACTTACATTGCTTAACATGGAAACAATGATGCGATTCTTGGCTTGATGCAAGCAAACAGGAAGGTTGAACCATTGACCAATGCGACGCAAGAAAATTTTTGTAAAATGTGGTACGCCAGCCACGCACGCACCAAGCTTCCTGTCAACATTTTCTTCTTATTAGGTGAGGCCTCCACAACTTTTCTTCATTCATTCATTCATTCATTCATTCATTCATTCATTCATTCATTCATACAACTAAAGCGACATAGATAGTCACACTGATTAGTCTTTCACTTCGACCCTGAACCACAAAAAACAGAGCATGAAAGGCACATCATTCTTACGTCAAAGAAACGATAAACTATGCAGGATGAGCTTCACTTCATAAACGTCTGGTGTGTCCTGTTTCATCGCTCAAAGAAATCATTTATCCACTGCACGAACTATGTTCTTGATGAAGTTCTCAAAGTCGACACGTAAAGCACGTCTTCCTTTCTACATTCTCATTCAGCCGATAGCCATCAATCACTAAAAACACCATTAAGTCAGAACAGCCACTTTATTTTCACGGTCCGAAAACTAAATAAAGCGTCCCCTACGTAATAGAAAACGTTGACTACTTGAAGAAGCACGGACTGAACATTGCTTTGCGCTCTTCATGCAAAGAAGGTTCTGAAAAAACTATACCTTTTTGTAGATACTTTTTCATGCACTGCTCACAACTAAGCATTCCTGTTTTCTCATTTTATCTACTGGTACATCTAAAAAATTGTTGATTTCTATAGAACAGCATATGAAAAGCACAAAACTTACGCTTCAGTTTCTCATTTTTCACAACAGTTGTGCCAACTTAAAGCTTGCCAGCTACATAAACTTCAATGTTCTCATTCGTACAAACTCGAGCAATGAAAGATAACGAGCCCTTCAATCGAAACGAATAAAAAACGATCAACAGATGTGCAGACAGCAATAAACTTCAGAGTCAAAAATGTTTATCAAGGCGGAATTGACTCATTCACGTTGCCACGATAATCCATAAAACTATTCTGTAATGAATCCTTCTACCTTAGCCAACAATGACGATACCAGAACCGCCTAGATCGCTAGGTGCGTTCAGTAAGACTTTTACCCACCAGAACCTGTGCTGTTTCATAATTAGGTATGTTATCATGACATAGAAGTGAAGCATAAATCAGAGTAAATAGTGCGTGAGAATGAGTAGTTAGTTACTTTTGCTGGTTTAAATCCCTTTGTAAGTCTGGATGTTTAAATCAAAACGCAACGCATAATTTTTTTCCATACATATGAAACAAATTTAGCTTGGTAGTTAATATAGTCGAACATCTATACTCATTTATGAGCGTCGTCGTATCGCTCGTGTATGCCTAAAATGATCTAAACGTTAGTGAAGCATCTCATGCATTTCGCAAGCCACGCATCTTACCGTAAATCACGTAGTCATTGTCACCAAATCACACAGCGAGCAACAGCAGCCAGCCACGTTATGCTTTACTCTCTAAACCGAGTCAGCGATTTAATTAACCGTACCAATCTACACTTTCCAGACAATATACTGCGTTCGAGGACCTACGTTCGTTCACCTAATCACTGAAGCTGTTTACCGTTACCTCTGCAATTGTTTCCTCATTCGAATATATTGTCGCCCACAAACTGTCATTAATGTGCCCCACGCATAAACTCCTTCTCCTTCTTCTCTGGTTTCTCCTTAGATGCCACGCCGTAAATTTAACTCTGAAGGGATGTCGTCGATTATACATACGCAGACTCTTGTTCTCTGGGATTTAACCGTACCACACATGATGTTGTGGCGGGGTTCTTAATAATTGCGATCTCGTGAGGATACCATTACTTCTTGTTTTGGTTTGATCCTGCGAGTGTCCTCGAGTCCGCTGACCACCGGTTAGCGTCCTTTATTTATTGCCTGTCTCCTGCCTCGGCCATCGCTTACCTGCAGACATCGAGGCTGTTGTCCGGTGGCATGAAAAATGGTCTCCCCGGTGCACGGAAATGATAAGCTCTACTACATTTTCAGCGCCCGTAGATCTATATAAGAGAAAGCCTTGAAGGCTTGCCTCCGACTTTTGGTTTTCGACTTCTATTTTGCGCCTTTCACGTCTCCGTCTCTTCGCAAGAATGAAGTTCGGGACTTATATATGAAACACGTTAGCAACGTCACTTTCTGCGCTAGAAAAATGACTTTACAATTTGGGTATTCTTCTTCGGACTACTTTTTTGTTATTGTTATCTCATTTATCATCAAAAACAAAACTCGTGGTATCAATTTCGTAGCCGATACCATTGATTCAAAACACATACCAAACTTACAAATGATCTGCCGTAAAACAAAGAGCTGCCGCAGACCTACCTTTTAACGGTGAACTGCTTATTCAGAGAATCGATCAAGATAGGTCAAACATCTCAATATGACACGGAAATTCAAGATTTCTCATACAGCTTCCTGATAGCCGAGCTTTCCACACTGTGTAGCAAATTAAGCAAGGTATGTTATAAAAATAGCCTTCACGTTTAGGTAAGGATGACAGTCGACTGCTGAGTTTTTTCAAAATTCCTTCACAATTGCATAGCCAGAAAAATAAATGCCTTTAATTTTCTATACAAATAGCCTGTTCCTATAATGGAGACGGTAACATATCTCCCTCCTTTTTTCTTCTAATGTCTTCACTGGACTCCTCATAGATATATGCACGAAGGTTGCACATGACAGTGTTAGTATATGTATGCCTTATTATTTATTTAGTATTCTTCTAAAGCACCACGTTTGCCACCCTGTGATTTGCATGCGATAATTCAAGGATATCTACATTGCGCAAAGCCCGACCACCTTGCTGAGGTATACTTGCTGACCGGTGAATTTTTTTTAGTGAATATTTAAGTATACCTTGTAAAGAAGGCAGGCGAAGCCCGGAAGCATCTTGAAAACGTGTCCCCTTAAAAAAGTGTGTGCATCGATTTGTGTAGTTCTAAATTCTGCTCTAAATCGGATTGGATAAACTTTTATTAATTCTGCTCTAAATGCAGCTCCACTATTAATGGCAAAATCTGAAAAAGCCTGTAACACGGCAACTCAGCTATTTTCGCTCGTCGAGTTCCCACTGCTCTGTTTGCCGAATCCTCGATGAAGTCAGTGCTTGAGGTAATCATGCATACTGTTAACCAGGCACAACCGAACCATTTTTATAGAGATCCGCAAATAGTTCCGCAGATAGATCCGCAAACTTGGTGCGTGATAGGCACACTACGGTTTGTTTTTCTTTATTGACTTTTTGTTTTTTTACGCCAATTCAGCTGCGTGTCGTGTGCAACAAGTTTCGTCATATTGTTTTCTTGTAGCGACTACAGGAAAACTATATGACTACAGAATACAGCATGAAAACAACATAAGATGTAGTGACTACGGGGCGGAGAAAAACCGGGGGAGGACCTATTTTCGCTTAGCAAGGCGGTGGCATTCTCTATTCAGTGGCGTCGATGTCAACTCCATGTTTTTTTAAGCGTATGTACGGATGTTATGTTATTTTTAGAATTTTTAGTTTATGGCAACATCATATTTGGCATTTTTACCCCTGTTTTAGGGCTGTATTGGCCATTTTTTTCTGTTCGTGATCCCGCCACATGAGATATATGGGTGGATGATAAGCAGGGTCCCTGTAGTGCTACGCAGTTAATATATGATATATGCAATATGTATATATATATATAGTTCTAGACATGCCAATAAATGCCACGTAGTGCAAAGTTTACGCCGCTTTCATTTGCTATGGAGGGGATGGCGACGGCGGCTAAATTGAATTTCGTGACCCTCATATTTGCCTCCACGTCGCCTCCTTCTTGGTGCAATCTCGTTAGAGGGAGGCTGCGTATTGTGACGCGCTGGACGTCACGTCCTTCGTTCTACTTAAATTGCGTTTCGCGAGACTGCTTTCGTTACGCACTCTACTCCGTTTAGACATATTTAAAGCACAGAAATGGTAGCGTTGGAAGTGGCTCAGTGGCCTATACATAGAGGTGACATTGAAAATTTCTCAAATCTGTCCCAAGATTTACGGGTATTGAGGATGAATATTCGCGCTTGCCGATATCATTTCTAACAAGAAACGTCGATTGGTGATTGCTACCGGTAAGTAATGTGACGTGAATTCGGCACTGTTTAATGAAGAGTCATTCATCTGTCATCTAACCGCGCAAAGTTCATCGTAGAAAACCTTGCATCCACCTAAAAAAATAAAAAATTGTAAACTGAGCAATTGTCATGAAATTTGCTACAGGTTAATGCAATGTCATTGCGCCGCCGCGGTGGTCTAGTGGCTAAGGTACTCGGCTGCTCACCCAAGGGTCGCGGGATGGAATCCCGGCTGCGGCGGCTGCATTTTCGGTGGAGTCAAAAATGCTGTAGTCTCGTGTTCTCGGATTTGTGTCAACGTTAAAGAACCACAGGAGCTCGAAATTTCAGAAGCCCAACACTACGGCGCTCTCATATACACATGGTGGTTTTGAGATGTTAAACCCCACATATCAATAAAAAAATATTGCAATGTCATTACTTCTTTATGTGCTCAATAACCTGCATTTCTATCTTCACTGAAAAGCGGTTACATTATTGCCTTACAATGAACAAAACACTTATTATAGCTAGTTATTTACATGGCTTAAAAGCACAGTAGATTGTTTAAATATAAAATGGGTACTTCTGAAACAATCTGATCTGCTTTCTCAGTGTCCTTTTCATCCAAATTTGAACACTGAGTGCTTACGGAAAGATCGCAGCCCGAAGAAGTTTTCGGAACGTTTGAGTATTCACTCTGTTCAGCCTTGGCGATGCTGATTTTTCGTAAGAAGCTTGTTCCTTCTTAGATCCCATAAGCTTCTATCAATACAATACGAGATTTCCTAAATCAGCCAACTTTTTTTAAAACGCTCATAAACGACTGTTGTGTCTCCAAAGGCTCCTGCAAACTTGAAGGGAATGAGCGCAGTATAGAACCGGCCGTCTTCTTTCGTCACAAGTGACCAGTGTTCCTGTTAACTGCAAATCAGTTCCTTGAGGCAGAAAGATGATGTACTCATTATAACGTACAGCCCACGTACTCGCGCACATTCCAAGTCTCATCTAGTCATGTTGTTGTCATGATTCATGTCTTCGTTGTGTTAGTAGTTGTTTTAGTTGTTCTTGCTAGCAACTAGCTCGCGCCGCTGCCAGCCAAGCGCCAGAGGCACGACGACTTCCCGAGCGATGTTTGTCAAGGTTGTCACTCACTCAAATGACACGACAAGTATGGGGAGCGTGGAACGGGGCTGCCTCGTAACTCGGGGCTGATTCCTCTGGAGCGGAAATGGCTGTCACAGAATCGCGCAGTGCAGACGCTTATCGATCTCCTATTAGGCCTAACAAAAGCCTCAAGAAAATAAGCCTAAGAAAGCCGTGCCATTAGGCTCAAGGCTACAAAGACACATCGGGAAACTTCGTGTGTGGTATTTATAGTTATCATGTCTCTGACAGAAGTCTTGTAGTGAGAAGAATGCATAGCATTTGAAACAAGCTTGAACGACACATGAAAAAAGAGTAAACTTCATTTGCATAAGTAACTTTTGGTGAAGTACAGCGTATACTCCATGTAAACTCCCTAAATAGAGGGCTTGGTTACTGAGTCCTTTAAAAGGATGTACAGAGCCGGTAATAGCAATATTAGTGAAAAATTAGTGCGAATATGTGCAAGGTGTTGTTTTTGAACTTGAAAATACGTATTATACTACCTACTATAAGAGGGTCGGCGTACGGAGAAATTTTTTGTCCAGAGGTATAATTCAGCAAAGAAACCCAGCCACTTCTTTTTTTGGTACTTAGAAGATACTCATAACTTATTGCCCTTACATTCTTTTTTCATCAATCATGAATGTTTTCGTACATTTTCTTGATATAATGTCATAATGACATCCTGATTATGCAAAATTGAAATCATGCTATACGTTTGTTTAGGAGAAAAATTACTGATAGCATTCGTATATTTCATCGTTGTATAAGCATACTCTGAAAAACAAACTAAGCCTTAGCTGTGGGGAAATACCCATTTGTAGTGCGCAGTAGGAACATTACCCTTTTTTGCAGTATTTGTATTTATGAAGTGATTTCTAACTTTACTGCTACCTTGAAGCCGAGGAAGCAAATCATTATGTAGTCAGAAGAGCCGCTTGATAGCGTAGAACAATACGTGTTTAAGGGCACCTATTTCAGGTTCTCTGACGCCATAAACTAGAAATACAGAGCTCAACTACTGCAATTATGATTAGTACTTAAAATTGTATTGCACCCTACCAAAGCATTTCACACTTTGCAATAATCCTACTATGTTAAAATCCCACAACATGACATTAGCCAGCTGATCGGCACAACTTAGACAACAAATGGTGGTCTTTTTTGTAGACCAATTTCCCGGCTTGAACTTTCGCAGATAATAAAAGAAAATATCTGTGACTGTATTTTTTTTCGCGTGGCAAGGTTATTGACAAGTAATCGCGCTCTATTAAACAGAATTCATGCACGTCGTCACTTACCGGAAATTCTTCTGGAACAATGTCAGCTTGTTGATCATGAAGAGACTTTTGCTGCACCGAACGGCATAACTGGAAGTGCTAAAAAACAACAATTTGCCTGAATTTACAACATTCTTACTTCGCAGTAGCCGTGCTTTTATGGCACGCCGTTGACGTTGCTATAGAAGTGGCCTGGGATGAGAACGCCTAGATGGCTACGTTTGCAATTTCAAGAGGGCGAAAAAAAATGCGAGTTCGAAGCGACCTTCATAGAAGTGCCTTAATATTGCAGCAGGCTTTTGTACCAAGAACGGCTCTAAAAGCGGCAAGCTCTTATTTTCATGGGAGCATGCGTTTCGACTTAAAACAGTAAGGCTGAATATTTATTGATAGTGCTTTCCTGTATTCCTCGTGCTCCGACCTCTTGCTGTTGTTCCCTCACGGGTATACTTAGCACGGAAATACAGAAGAATAAAGACTGCATAGTCTTTTCGGTTTCCTGGCTTTACTATGCGCTTGTATTTTGAATTCAAGAAATTTCCACTCTGCTCGTGTTTTCCAGTGTGATCACAGAGGTTGGCAGTAAATGCAGCCAGCCATGTGTATTACAATTACCACAGCAAGAAGGAAGCAAGAAGTTAGCAAACTTGAGGTTCGTTGTCCTGCACGACAGGTAATTTGCAATATTGTGACGCGAAATGAGCACAAGTCGAGGTGTTTTCAGTGGCAGTGAAAGTATTGAATTATATGTATAAAATAGATTCCTTAAGCTTCCAAGTACCATAGTTTCTAACGAAAGGATGATTTATTTTTCACGGTGTTTATACTTGCCCCAATCGGTACTGGTTAGAAGTGACTTCACCAAAACATTCCGTAATGCATTGAAACTACTTTATATATCTTCCATGTAGTTTATGGCAAAAAGCACACGAAATAATTATTCTGCACACGTGAACTAAAAGAATACGCTATTAAAATCCCCCATTCCTTACTATTCGTTTACCGTAAGAAAATTTTCACCTTAGGGTGCCATGGTATGTTACTGCGAACTTGGTTCACTTTTCATCGGGACGTTCGTTGTAGTACAACACTTCGATTTTCCTTATTGTTAATACATGCCTGCATAACCTATAAGGAATCAGACTCGAATACGAATGCACCTTGCCAGCCAAGTGGGGTGCTATAGTTTCACCTACCTATCTCTCAAAGCCTCGGCCAGAACAGCTGCACGCTCCACTCTTATTGTATGAGCTGTGGCTGTCACTGGGCGACGCACATCGGGGTAACACGTGGCTTTCTCGGCAGAAAAGGAAACTTGTGGAAGGAAAGCACAAAGATGGAAAAACCAGAGTTCCTTGTGGTATATAGGAACCGCGCGGCGCTGATTCATTTACTCAGTTGTTGCCAGACACGTTGCGTAATCAAGAACTTGCGCACTCGCGTAGGTCTCGCGAGAGAATTCCGAGGTAACTGCTTTCCGCTTCACGAGTTGGCTGGCGGTAATGAGGATTAACGTCGTACAGAGATACGTTTGGATTGCGAGGCCAAGTACAACAAGTTCGTGTTCACCAGACCACAGATACAGTGACGAATGCACGACGGCAATGTCGAGTAAACTGTGCAGGGTTAGCTGCGTATTTAAAGTTGGCGGGCACATTAGTGTTCAGCAACTTAAAAGCGAAGTTTTGGGCATGCAGACCGCAGTTGTAGCTGTGATTGAAGAAATGGTTGGTAGCGATTTTAACTCCTGATGTGGGCGTGAAGAAGTGCTTTTCTTGAGGACTCTGGGTCTATGTGAACCCAGTTAACTTTTGTATAGCGCCACCGCGGCATACGCGTCCACCCATGCATACGCGTCTGCCTATGCAATTTTCTCGTCTTTCTCTTCTCTTTCCTCTCTCTATCTTCTTCATACTCCCCTTTCGTATTCCCCCAGCGTAAAGTAGCCAACCAGACATGTGCCTGGTTAACCTCCCTGCCTTCTTTCTTGTTGGTTTGCCTCCTCCTCGTCCTCTCGAGATAATTGGTTCATCTTTAATGATAATCGGCAGTCCTCTCAACAAAAGAGTGCGGTTTACTCAGCATTACTTATTAACGAACTGATACCACGTATAGTCGAGGGTAAAAGGATAAAGGTAACATCTCGAAAGGACCAAGCTGTGCCACTTTCTTTCTCCTTATATAGGCTCAAGAAGTCGTGCATGCATTTGCCCTTTTCTCTGCAGTTGACCCTAAAGAAGTTCCAGGTATATTACATGGGTCTTCTTCCTCCTCTGGACATTGGTTATGCCGGAGTCGAGTCTTGTGTGCCTTGTGACTACTGCGTGCAGCAAACAAGCCTCATCAAGAAAGTTTGCTATGAAGGAGAAAATCTTCACGGCTTGTGTACTTAGATTTATGTCCACGTTAAGAAAGGCCTGGTGATCAAAATTTTCGGAGAACTCTACCACGACGTCTATTATGATCATATCGTGATTTTGGGACGTTAAACCAGTCAATCAACATTGTCATTCAGTATCTTTGGTTTTCCTCCCCAACGACATTGTAATAGACATGTAGCTACACCAGACATGTTGCAAATGGAGACTTGCCCACTGTCTTGCTATCTTTCCAGTAGACTATGAGATAATGGTAAAAATTTGTAAAAAAAAACACTTCCAACGTATTAAAGAAATGTAAGCACTCATAGCAAAATAACTAATGAGAGTACCTTTGTGAATTTCCTTCGGTGGTCTTTGACCAAACAATGTCAAATGTATGAAGATGAAGCGTTAGTGTTCGGGTCATTAAATGGTATTGAAGTACTGGTAACGTTTTCGCCTTGTACTCGAGAAAATAAAAGGTAAATCATAGGTTCCTCTAAGCCCTCTGTGAAAATCGCCACTGCTCACTTGGCGCCCGGCCAACAAATGCCTACGAAGCTTTTCAGCCCCCATAAGATAACAACAGTTCTTGTCAAATACAAGCACCACAAGTGAAGGACCGAGGACGACAATCAGAAGATGGAGATTAAAATTGCTACAGCATTCCTACACCCAAGTTCAAGCTAATTATAACCTCGCTGTATTCAAGTACAAGCTAATTTCAGCGTTGCCACAGCCATGTTCTACATAGGTACAGCAAAAAAAAAAGGATGGGACCAATTATATTTGTTTTTGTATCGAGCTTTACCCGGCTTTGTGCAACCTTTGAGCTTGTTTTGTTACCATTATCCATGTCTCGCAAAGTGGCTACACTTTAGGTTTTTAGGTTTCACCATACAGATGGTTCACGCTGATCTCATCACTGGTGGAAAGTAAGACACAACGTAAGCTCCAAAAAAGAAATACACCAAAAGTCATCGCGTAAAAAGCAGCCTATATAAGACAAGAATTACGAGGCAACAACGCTTCAACCGGTCACTTGTGCAAGATATTGCCACTGCGGCCGGTATAGGTTTGCTGCCATACGCAGATCCTTTGTGTTCTAAAAATAGCCGCCCCGCCGCGGTGGTCTAATGGCTAAGGTACTCGGCTGCTGACCCGCAGGGCGCGGGTTCAAATCCCGGCTGCGGCGGCTGCATTTTCGATGGAGGCGGAAATGTTGTAGGCCCATGTGCTCAGGTTTGAGTGCACGTTAAAGAACCCCAGGTGGTCGAAATTTCCAGAGCCCTCCACTACGGCCTCTCTCATGATCATATGGTGGTTTTGGGACGTTAAACCCCACAAATCAATCAATGTTCTAAAGATAGCCGGCGTGTAACAGTCAGTCGCTGCAACTAACATTTCTTTTCTCCTCGCTCAATGTACGTGCACGAAACGCGAGTTCTTCCTTGATCGCTGGTTCGCTGAGAACTGGCGAGTCATGAACCATTTTATCACTATATCGATATCTGGCCCAGCAAGCAGAAAGCACTCGGCCACCGGACGCCGAAAGGGGACCAGAGTAGCAACCGACGAAAGCATTGCTTGCGGTCGCTTAGAGGAGGCACGAGTGAAAGCAGCCATGCAGCACTGCACTCGCCTAACGGCCTCGCCTCACAAAAAATAATCCAACAGGATGCAAAGTGCAGCTTGCTTCATCCAGTAAGGGGTTACGTTCACTGTATTCTTGATATAGACTTTAAAAGAGGTTCCCCTTTTGGCTAAATTTCCTCGCATGAAAGGCAGTCTACGGCAACCATGGACAGTCATTTTTTTTTCTTCATATCATCGTGAGCGGCTGTAGAACTGCAGGTATTCTGCAGTTGAAAGTAATCTTAATTGCAGACAATTGCGCAAACCATGGTTACACGTGAAAATGGCTTTACCAGACACTGCACAGTTTTGAGAAGAACACGCAAGCCACTGGTCTATATGTAGCTATAGAAGACGCTCGGCAGTGTGCGTGGCTCTTCCAGTGACTCCTGGCATGGTGCGTGTAATCGAATTGTGGTTCCTCGAAAAGTGGCGGGAACCGGTACGTGCGGATTTCACTTCGACGCAACTACATGGCGGGCTTGAGGGAAATAGAGCAGAGCGGCAAGCGATGAAGTGAAAAAAGAGACGAGATCGAGGCTACACCTTTTCGGCGACTTTGCAGATAGCTCAATATAGACTGCTTATGTTCCGTGGTTAATGCATTTTTGTTCTACTTTTTTTTTTAAATGCGATGCCGTGTTCAGAACATATTCCTTCTCTAGGGATACTCCTTGTTTCAATTGCATGGTAAGGTGCGTAAAAATTTGATTCTGGTTTATTCGTACGTGTTGCTTATTCCGTTAATGGGAAGGTAATTTCCGGGCATATTACAAAAGCCGCCTCACTGACTGCCCGGATGGTACCACGAATGCACGAAACATATTGTATACGCCTCCTTAGTGCGCCAACAAACGCCCATTCTGGTCCAAACACCGAGTCACAGCCAAGTGTTGAGAACACAAACAAAATATACTCTCAGTTAGTGCAGTATACAAGTATCACACAGACATGCACGTATACATGTACACATGGTTCATCAATTCACTAATAACTGAGATAATGTTTACAAAGATAGGAACAAAACTAACAAATAAGACTAGAAATGCAATCTTACACATTAGAAAATATTCAAGAACACTTGTCCTCAAAGATATTCTCCGATCATGCCGGGTTCGAAAATTATTGGAAACCTGTCGTGATTTTTTCTTCTTCAACAAGCACTTACGGAGGATCTATAGTGCTCATCTTCTTCTTTTTCTCCGTCGTTCACATGATGTATGTTTTTTTTACCGCTTCTTCACCGACTGACCAACATCAATCCACACCATCAAACAACACCCCTTTTCTGGTCGGCTGAATCACGCTCTGGCTTGAGCAACACAACTTCCACCTTACTGACATACAAAAAGACGTGTATTAGCAAAGACAAAAATTGACAATAGAACAGAAATAACTTCAACAGCTTCTACTTACCTGACCCACTGCTTGTCGACTCTCTGTAGCTGCGCACTTTATATTGAGTCACGAGTGCGTTCGAGAGTAGTATACCCGACCCATCTGTGCGTGGCACAGGCAAGGCAAGAAAAAGGGTGAGGTCTTTCTGGCACATTCTTCTGCGCAACTGAAATCACCTACGACAGATGTGTTGGTTTTTCAAACTCCCTCGTCTTCACTGGTGTTTACTTACACGGCGTGCTCGTCCGTGGGGAAGTTGAGGAGGGTGTGTTTGGCAAAAGTGACCGTTGCATGGGGCTTGAATTGCGGTGCACGCTCGGTTGGTACGGTGTTTTGACGCGCCTTCGAGGCTAGTTAAAGCAGTCGTTTGTGACAGAGCGGGAAATTAGCGAAGCTCAACGTTGTGGGTGGTTTTTGCCTTTCATGATGCTATGTCGTTAGCACTGAGTTTCACGGGGATGACCTAAATTACCAATAACTCAGTGCGTTGCTCCACCTAGCTTTCTGTAATTAAATTCAACTCTCTTCGCTCTGTATCTCATCACATCCTGTAAGACAAACAAAAAGTATGGGCCATCTCCCCGAAGGGAACCATAATGGGATGCCAATCAGCAGCGGTGTGCATGCAGTTGATCTGGCTGAAACGGAAATTGGGGTGGGCGCTGGAAGAACGGTTGAAAAGGAAACTCGGTGTAGCCTTTCGTGTACTAAAGCTTTTTTTGAAACGCAAAAACACCCAAGGTGGATTGGGCTTCGTGTACGTTTCATGGAAGATAAACGAGCCGAAAGTGTTTTCACACGGATGTGTACTCGAACGTTACGGGTGGTGGAGTAGGTGAAACGAGGGAGACGACACGCGGCGAGCAGTGGCAGGCTAAGGAGAGAGTGACGTCAACGCGAGCGCACTGCGAGGGAAGGCGTGACCTACTTGGCAGCGCCCCAACACCTGCGGCCAGGGGAGCGAGCTGTGGACGGAGGGACAACGTTTCACAGGGTAGCCAAAAAGCTGCTTCACACTTAATTATTTGCCTAAAAATAGGGCTCAGTGTCACCTTCGTTGCCATCTTCCCCAGCCAACGATCTCGTCACCGTAATGTCGCCGTTATACAGAAACTGTGGCGCCATTATTGACTTTTCGTTACAGTTGCATAAAGTACAGGACACCAGCCTCACTTGACAGGGTTCGGGAGCTTGCTGAACAATTAGACAAGATATAAAAATATAAGAGGCCACCAGCGTAACAAGCCAAGCAAGGTGTTGGGGGTTCACCCCTCTACTCCTCAAAAAAGTTATTCCCGGAAAACCAACGCGAGGCTACTTTCTGAGTCACTGTATTATGCACTGTGCAAACGAAATATCTCGAGTCACTCAAAGTTAACTTGAATGCTGAACAAGTCAACAAATAATATTCGACCGGGATCCACCATTGTACCGAAAAAAGATAGCGATGCATCGAGTTCATTTATGACTTGTATATACGGGAGCACGCAAGAGAAGATATAATGCCTTCCTGCTAAACTACAGACAACACAATGAATAACGTTTTGTAAGTCACTAGGTCTTGTTCGTCAAATATGAACTAGTCTATGAAGCCTACGATATGTACCGGAACGGCGCTTTCCGTTCAAGACCCTCGCACTCCTTCAGCGCCGACAGGCATAGAACATTGACATGGTAGAACATTTCTGTGCCCCTATTGTGGACCGATCAGTGCGCGCGAGTATGCATATCACGAACTATATCACAAACCCACGGCATACGCGCATGGATTACCTTTCCACCATACAAGAATTTTACCTCGCCGTGCTCTATGCGGTAGGTCGTCGTCACCTTGCCCGGATTACATACCGTACTGGGCACTATGCCACATTGGTCAAAAGGCACGGGATGCACTCTTAACATATTCAGCGATTCCTGGTATGAAAGCAGTGCTTTTAGATGAGCCGCTTGGTACACTTAAGGTTCACAAGTGTCATTTAGAAATTACTCCTTACTGGCCAATTGCGCTGGAGAGGTGTGTCGGGAGGATAATGATGTGGAGGATCATCGGCATACTTTAAGGGTGGGTGCCTTGAGTACTACGAAATATATCAGAATGTCACCTATGTTCCGTTAACAAGGTTATAAACCTTGTTACGTATCTTCAACATCAAAACACTTGCAAGCGATTATCTGTTGCTGTGTTCCTTGATGTAAAAGGAGCTTCGAACTATGTTCTTCATGGTGCTAGCATCAAATCAATAGGACCAGTTGACCTCTAGGCCTCTAGATGGTTCGTTATACTGATGAACAGGCACTTACATAAAATGATAGGCTGTAAATACTGAAGATGGTCTGTCCTCTGAACATCCTATGCACCATAAAGTTTCCCAAAGTGGCGCCTGGAGTCCAGCACTTTGAACCTCGAACATATTGGGCTTACGGAACGACTGCAAAACGTGGTCGTTTGTGTTTGTGCAGCAGACTTGTGTTTAAGCAGTGTCACCCCGTATAGCAGTTGTTGTGTCGCATTCGTCTTGTGTGTGTGCGCTTTTTTTGTTTGTAGTTTGTGCGCTGCCAGTTTTGAGCTGCTTACCGATATCTGTGTGACTTTCCGATTTGTTGCGACCACTTTCATTACTCTTTTCTTGCGGTTAAACGGGTGCGTTTTCGTGTGCTGGATGATGCCATCTTTGTGCGAGGTTCACAATACACTGTGTCCAATTATGTGTTAACAATTTCAGCTAATACAACAATTAAATCACGGTCATGGGCGTTGGTCGACGTGGTGGAGATGTACCACTACAAGCGTCAATATGTGTGCATCCACGTCAAACAATGCTATGGCTGGAAGACACCATTAGACATTGTACAAGCTTTCATGTATGAATGCACAATAAACGCTGAATTACTTCTCTGAGACCCGTTTCCCTTTCATGTTATATTGATTTCTTTGACGGAGGGATAAGACTTATTTCTTTTTTTGTTCTTCTTTCATTGATTCCCTTCATTCTGTTCTGCCGAAAATCCGCACAGCATGATTTTTTTCTTCGAATATATGAACTGCAACGTTTAATGACTGCTTACAAATAATTGCAACGATGGCAGCAACATGTTCATTTAATTGTGCAAACAGCTCACTGATGTACAGTATCCGAACTATGCGAGCAGATCTAACCCAATCATGGCAACCTCTATTTTTTCGCCATCCTTCCAGAGACAATATTAACATCAAAACATAGAGACACCATGGCTGACAACTAGAAAGGAATCAATGCATGCCATGAACTCCTGTGCTTATATTGATGGAGGCATCCTAGCAGCTAGCGATAATGGATGGGAGACTGTGGAGAACAACGAAGGCCGTACAAGATTTTGGAATGTACACATAATCGCTGTGATCGGCAGGCGCACTTACCGAGAATGCAAGACTTCGCAAATGTCCGCTGCTTGCAAGGCACCAGCTACTCGAACACAGGCGCCGTCGTGTGTCGTGAACGATTTGGTTGACAACGACATCGTCCATCAAGCAGCTCCATTATCCCCACGTCTGCGTCGGCACACAGACGCGGGGATATATATATATATATATATATATATATATATATATATATATATATATATATATATATATATATATATATGTGTGTGTGTGTGTGTGTGTGTGTGTGTGTGTGTGTGTGTGTGTGTGTGTGTGTGTGTGTGTGTGTGTGTGTGTGTGTGTGTGTGTGTGTGTCGGTCGGGAACGTGAACGTAGTAGTATGAAGAACAGTAGTTTTTTTATTGAGCATTTTTAAATGAATACGCTTCTGTCTGTCCTATTTTGAAAGTTCTAAACTTGACTCCTGCATGCTGCCGAGACAGAACGAAACAAAGCTTCGCGCAAACGTCATCACACGAGCTCTAAATTACCAACGCCAGCTCAATTCTCTCAGGAGCTGTTGGTCAGGAAGTGTACTGCACTTCGTTAAAAGTTTTCCCATTTCTAGTATGAACGAAATATTCCTAGATGTCCGCTTATAAAATTCAACCCACGTAGTTAATCTTGAAAGTGTGAAAATATTCGTAATGAGTATCAGGCCCGAAGCATTCGATGGCCCAATTACGAAGCATGCTTTTGATTTGTTCCATTCTAAAAGCGGTAGCGTGAATGCCTCGTTCATTGCCACCGTACAATTGCTGACAGGCGAGCTGACGACTTCCTGTGCTTCCCGGCCATAATTTAATATTGATGACAGGACTGAATCAAGACGCCCGTTTGCCGTGCTTAACGAACCGTAGGCGGAGGGACCAGTAGTTTCATTTCGCCATCGTTTTCCCCGTGAAGGTCTAGTGTTTCCCTCACATCTGAGTTTCGTTTGCAGGCAAATCACCATATGCGTATATATTTATCACTCGTTGCTGCACTGGCGAAGAAGGGGACATTGAGTAGCGCCTTGAGTTAGAGTTTAAGTTTAGTTTATTTACCACGTACAGTTGTACAGTTAGTGGCTGGAACAGGAGAAAAAACCTGTGTGAAAACAGCTTGACAAAGTCCTATATCCCCATAGTAACTGTGGCAACCAAATGGCCAAATCAAAGGAAACACAGGACAGTTTCAACAAGTAACGCACATTCTTTGCATCGGAACAAAAAGTTATACAAACATATACAAACCATAAACGCGCATGCTATGTATCAAAAGAAAAAAGTATACAAACCGAAAATAATACTACACACAAACTAATAAAGCATATTTAAAATAGAAGTATTAAAGCTTGTACGAACATTTTCACAACTATTTCCTAATTAATTTAGTGTATTCGCAAGCAATAATGCAATCTCATAAAACCATAATTTGTGCGTAGTCTTGGCACATTCCAATACTCAGGGTGTCGGTTCAGGCACCTCGAGGGATTTATTTGTAGGGTTAGCTAAGCCACGACCTTTTATGGTATCAGACCTCAAAGATATTACTAAAGAATGTTTGTAGAGCAGGTTTCTTTGACTATTTTGCGCGACATTCTCACCGCGAAGCACTCAAGTGCAAAATATACAAAATTTAACGAGATGAAGTAATACAGGAAGCGAGAAAATGACCTACTTACTCTCTTGCATACTCACCTGTGTTCACGCGCTTCATTACTTCAAACTGCAATATTTGTACTGCGAACTCAAACCTGCTCTCCCGCAAGCAATTCTTAAATGAATGCACGTGCTGGTCGCCGCACCTGATTCTTGCATACTACAGTGCTTTTCTTTATTTTGTGTTCTCTTCAATGGTGATATTTCAATACATGATCACTTATTCCTCTACACTCAGCAAAGCGTGGCCTCTCTGTTTAGAAACTAGATAAATACGGTAGCTTTACATACATCCATGCTCTTACAACTCCTTTTAACTAGACCTCGCGACGCGTTTGGCTTAACTTTGATAAAGGCATGCTAAGGAAACGGGCACAAAATTACTTTCGGTTGGCAGAGACGTAGCCAATTGGCTGTAGGCTTTTTCGAATTAAAGTTGTTGCGATGTAAAACGAAGCGCTTTCACCCGAGTAACGAAAACAAAATACGTGACATATAGTTACCGTCACTTTCTCCAGTCTTAGCTTTGTAGGCACAAAAAAAATATTTGAACCAAATTGCAAGCAGCTATAGCAGAGCAAGATAGTGGATCATGAAGTAGAACTAAAAGAGGTATGTTTTCGTTTCAAAATTATTATCTGTGTTACCGTATTTCCAGGAGGCTGTGGTACCGGTGTTTAGTTTCAGTTAAGCAGTCGTGAAGCATCACTACATGGAATAGCCATTTGCGGAGCGATGTGCTTGTACATGTACTGCGATACCAAAAACTTGACTGTATTCTCCATTCACAGAGAAAAAAAAATATTCTGGTCAATAATATTGTGCAAATTTAAACTTCTTGCACCAAATATTGTGTTTTTGGCAGAAAAAATAGAAGCGACATAACGTAAAGTATTGTAAATATTCGACAGGACTTACGAGAAAACAGTTTCACGAGAATTTGCGTTCTCTTTGGCTCAAGTAGCTACAGTGTTCTTTTCTATCGGGACTCTTGAACAGAACTTTCAATCATGACTTTGATGCGAAAGAGAAGGGCACCACAGACTATTTACCTGAACCTGACTACTCGACCGCGCAAAATCTTGGTAAATGTTTTGAACGATGTGCGGGTATCGTTTTAAGAAGCTTTGTTCTTCTATCTTCTTTGTTGTTTTCTTTTATTGATAATTATGAATTTTTCATTTTGGTAAATTCTTTTCGCTTAGCTAGCACATGTATGGTGCGATCGTTTCACTGCGAATAAAAAGAAATGTAGCATGATTTTGTTATGGTTATCTTTGCGATTAATAACAATCTGACCATGTACACTGTTCCACTTGAGCTGTCAGAACGAGCAGATCAAGCTTTCTATGACATCAAGCAAGATCACCCATTTCTCTGCAGTCAAAACGGAACATTAACTGCACTAGAAGCGAGAGTTGAGCGATGTGTTGTTAATACTTGGGATGTAAAAACAGCCTAAAAAATATCAACAAAGACTGAAAAAGAGGCGCCAATGCACTGTGTCGTCTGTTCTTCAGTCCTTGTCTATCAACTCGCGCTGTTTTTGCATGCCAATAATGAAAAATAAAACATAATAGAAACATCGTTGCAAGTGCTTCGACACTGCAACATGCTGCATTTAAAGAAAGGAGAGCAAAAAAATTGAAACGGTGCATGCTGTAGAAGGGGGCACCATGCTCTGAGTTTCTTTTATTATTAATTTTTTTTTTGTTCTGAAGGGCATGATAGGAGGGGTTCTTGCGATTGCGGCGGCACCGGCCACTCTTTGCCATAATAATATTTCTTAATACTTATTTTGTCTTCTAAGCAAAGTGTTAAACAGTTGAACTTTAGATATACAAAACTCTGTATAATCGAACACCGCATAAAAGTTTAAATATCTTGGTAAAATAGGTTCACGCGCATATGTCCAAACTCATTTGTTTTTCATGGATCGACAAACTCTAAAAACACACTAATGCTGGTGTCTCACACTTCTCAGTGAAAGGAAACACATGATGTTGTTGGGGCGTGTTTTATGTTACGTGTAAATATTTGTATTTGTACTGTACAAATAATTACACGTAACAAAACAACACGTAACTTTTTATTTTCCTTCATGTAACCTAAAGACAGTAAAAACCCACAATATATTTTTCCCGACGCTTACATTACTCAAAAAAGGTATTAGTGCTCCCCGGCCCACCTCTTTTCATATTTTTTGGGGAATCGTAGAAATTATATAGTCACTGTTTTATGAAGATATGTTGTTTATAACACGGGTGACGAGAGTGACTTCAGTGTCGTCAATAAAAATTGTAAATATTGTAAAATATATTTTCAAATACTCTGTAAAAAGTCTCGACTGTACAATTCTGCATCTTATCTGCAAAGTCTATTGGTGCACGCACGAAAACTCCTACGTAATTTTTCGTGTGATGAACAGACATGGCGAATGGGTTCACTTTTTATCAATGTGACTTATTTTTGTACAGAAAGTATAAAAAGTGGCAGACGTTGCTGGAAAATTTTCTGAGAATGCACCACCATGCCTTCACGAAAACTTGAGAGGAAAGGGCAGTTAGGTATATTACGTAGAGGCCAAACGCTATTGCAATTTTATTTTTCTCGCAACCGAAGAATGTGTGCGGTGCCTCTAACAAGTGCCACCGCACTCAGAAAGACTTGAAGAAATCTTGCATCACGCCGTGACGTATTCACGCATTCTTCAAATCGTCCCGCTTGCAACACGTGGTTTTGTTCGTTTCAGGCAGCGACCGTAAATACAAGAATAAAACAATACAGACGGAATACAAGTGATTCCATCATTCACCCTGCATCAATGATTCCAAGGAAGGCTCACTCCAAGCGGTACCCCGACGTAGCACTATCAGTTTCATTGCAGCTTTGGTGAATCCCCGATAAAACGAAGCGCTAGTGTTGCTGGGACGGCCAGTTTCCTGCTTTAATCGTGGTGTCAGTAGGCTAGCCTACTTACTTTAATTCATTTACGTTAGCTCTGCCGCAATGAAAAGGTGGATGCGGCATCTGATACTCCTACATCTTCCGCACTTGGAATCGTGTGATTTTGTACATCGAAATCGAAATACTTGTTTGAACTGAAAACGCAGACACATGCCGCGGAATGCCATTTCTCGACGTGTATGTTGCACTCCCTCGTTCTGGCAACAAACAGAATGATAAACAGACAATATTGAATACGTGCATGTGTGCGTCGACGCGGCCATGCTATGTTGGGTTCCCGACAATCTGGCCGTATACGGAAGGCTCGTGAATATAGCTAATTCAAAAGAAAAAATACAATGTTCCTAGGAAGCTCAGTCACTGCATTCAAATTCAATGTAGGCATACGACAGCTGAAAATCAGCATTATCTGACGTTAATCAAGGGTGCACAATGGTTCTGGTCACATTGACAGGGAAGAGGAGGACCCATGCCCACCGAATAGAACCATTTTTTTCGGGAGGGGACATTCTGATCTGAAGGGGGCGCTTGGCCGGCAGAGACGGTTGAGTGCGATTTTGTGCCCTATGGTCATTTCATCATCATCAGTGAGACTACGCCCACTGCAGGACCCACGCCGCAGTGGTGTAGCCATGGACACCGGACATGCAGCAGTGACGTAGCCATGGCAACGCCACTGCTGGGCGCTCGTGCGGCGCATGGATTCCAGCCGTTCTTCTAAGTTGCACTTGAAATTGAGGTAAATCTTCTTTTCGTCTCGTGTATGTGTATTTTTTATGGAACTCGCCTTCGCACCACTTTCAAACCAGCTATGTCTCTTTTCGCATGCTCCTCTCATGTGTGCGGAACACCGTAATTAATCTTGTCCCTCAGAAATACCATATCGCTCTACGTTCAGAAAAAAACAAGCCTTCATAGGCTTGAGTACCTTTGAAAAGGTCGCTATAATAAAGGATACCATGTCGGGGGTAGTGGTGGTGGAGGGAGAAAAGGGTGAGGTATGCAATTTGTCAATATGGTTGATTGGGCGAATTCATGATACATGATTGTTTTGAAATCAGAGCGCAATACTTAGACGCGCACAGACAGCGCTTGACCCTGTCTATCTGTCCACGTCTAAGTAGTGCGCTCTCATTTCAAAACAATGAGGCATATAAACTGTAGCTTGCAATATGAAAGTGGCAAGACTGCTCTTAATCTCAGCCGGTATAAACAAAAGACAAGTTTTGAAGCTACGTTCTCGGACTTCTGCGGTTGCTCACATTGAATTTTTTAACTCAATAGCCTAATTTAGAGCCTATGCTCATATTTTTTTTGTTATCTTGATTTCTTCAACGCGTCAAGCAAAGGCCACGCTCTAAAGGGCCATCCTGTCTTTAGAATGACGTGGCGGGAAGGACGACTATCTATCTTCTATGTTTTAGCCTAAAAGCTTTCACGAGTTTGCATATTTGCCGTATCACCTCCGAACTCACGCTCGTTCCAGGCGCATAAGCAGTATTTCTCCTCCGCCATAACTCCTCTCGTACACTAAAACTTTCCCTTGGAGACCGAGCCGCACTACGTTTTCATTAAACATGCACAACGTTTTGCCGTCTACGTTGCCTTAGCTCCAGTTTTTTAAACAGTAAGCAAGAAAAAGTACATTTACCAAATAATCTTGTGTTTGATATCACTATAACGTAACAGTGTTTAACTACCCAAAATAACAACTTATTCACAACCAAGCAACAGCTCGAAATTTTCGCAGAAATAAATCTATAAGGCTAACATTATGACAGCATTCCTGCTTATTGAGTACTGCTTTATTTTTTTATTTCAATCTTCGGTTAATGGCTGGTAAACTTTAGTATTGGTGGACGCGGCTTTGCATCTCATGTTATTGGCTAAGTGCTTTAGTGAATAACATTCATACGGAAACGTAACGATAATGAAACGCAGCATGCACGAATGTTGCACCTTGGAGGTCACACCAAAAAGGGACGATATTTGGGCTTCCTGAAGGGCATTCTAGTTTTATGAGCTACTCCGGAATGCTCGTTCTTGTGTCCACAATGGAAACAAGCGTTAGCTTTTCTAACCGCAGTGCTTCATTCAAACAATAAATACGTTTCACTGTATTTTTTTTCATTCTTACATTTCTTGGGCCTCTACTATGATCAGGACCAGCAGCTTTCGTACAGGCACCAACTCAATACCTTAAGCAACAGGTGCTACAAGAATGGCTTTAAAACAATAACAACTTCTCGGGCATCAGCCAAATTCAAGTTAAGCTTCAATAATATGGCATTTAGTGTTTCCTGAGCGGTAATATTCTATACACGACGCCAAATTGCCATGTTGATCTAGTGGTTGCAGAGCTTGAATGCAGGCCCGAAAATCACGCAATCGAATCCCAGCCGCTGCGGTGCATAATCAATGAAGATGAGACTGCTTCAGCCCATGTACTTAGATTTAGTTGGACATTTAAAAAAAAATCAGCTGGTTGAAGTGTCCGGAGTCCTCCATTATGGCGTTCCTCATAACTATATCGGAATTTCGGAACATTAAACTTCAATAATAATAATAACGTATAACAAGAACATTTATGACGTCACGTATATTGGAAATGAGCAAATCTACGGTCACTTGTACTGATATCCAAAAGTATCAGCAGCATTTAACGTGAAGATGCATTGAATGAATCATTATTATTTCATTGTAGATAAACGTAACACAACTTCTGCAGACGCAAACTTGTGTGTACATATCTGCTCTTTAGCATTTAAGGTAATAAACTATGGTGAACTCGTCGTTTCGCTCGCTTCACATATACCAAATTTGGCATCACGGGGCAGGAACGGATGACGAAGGTACTTCACTGGTGCAAACATGATAATCATGACATACGTCTCATGTAAGAACATGACTACATGCCACGCTCATGATGCGCTCGCAGCCGTTGCGCTAGCTCCACATATACCAAATTTGGCATTACGTGACGTGAATGGACGACAAAGATAAATGGCACGTCTAAGCATGATAATAATAATATGCGTGTCATGTGAAACATTATTACATGCTACGCTCATGGCGTGCTTGCGGCCGTTTCGCTAGCTGCACATATCACGTCAAGTGATAATGAATCTGGAATCACGTGGCGTGAATAGACGACGTAGGTAAACGACACGTCCAAACATGATAATTATAGCATGGCAGTCATATACGGATTAATTAACGCCCACCTTGTAACGTTGTGCTCATTTTAAGAGGCCACTCCCCACCCCGCGTTTAAAGACGAGGGGATGATTTTCTCCTCTCCTTCATACACACGATGCGTCCTCCTCGCCCCTTAGTTCTTGAATGCACGTGAACAATATCAGCACTAAGCGCTCTTTGGGAGCATGTTAAAGAACCCCAGGTGGTCGAAACTTCCGGAGCCCTCGACTACGGTGTCTCTCGTAATCATATGGTGGTTTTGGGACGATAAACCCCACATATCAATCAATCAATCAATCAATCAGCACTAAGCGCTGGAGTCTATCAGGATTTCGCGCTTCTCGGCTGCACGCTGTTATCTCCGCTTGCGCAGTTGTAATCACAAAATATTAAGTTTGATCGGTTGATTGTGCACTAAATTCATGCGAGACAAAGAAGAACGGATGGGCTGATGCATGAAAAAGCAGTGCAGGAGACAACTCACATGTGATATTTTGCGTATATCAACGAATCGAGAGCTTGTACAGCCGCGGCCATGTCTGTGTAGATCGCTCGAGCAGCCGGTTTTTGCTCTGCGGGGCAGAAACTTGAGGCAGTTTCAGGCTCTGAAGTGGTGTGTCAGGAGATTGCACGGCCTACCCCCGTATTCTAGAACGTCCCTTCACTCAACGCTCCACCTTCACTTGAAAAAACCGACGGGAGCGCCGTCTCTAGTCATGACAAGTCACCACACATCAGCGATAATCTGCTGCGATTCTTGAGTAGCGCAGCGCCATTTTCAGCCGAGCAGTGGGGCAGTGCTCAACTCTGTCAAGTGAAGGGTGAAAGTCGAGTCTAGAAGCGTTTGTGAATACGGGGGCGGGAGCTAGTTCTCAGGCTGACCACGTCAGAGCCTGATACGATGCTGCCCCAAGGTGTCGCCCCGCAGAGCAAAAACCGGCTGTCCACATGCTCTACACAGAAGTGGCCGCGTCTGTACGCTGTAGACGTCCCCGAAACTACTCTCTACGTCGCAGTCGTGTACCAAGAAGGACAAGATATATCAGGAAAGAATACTGCGCTCTGTTTTGTATTTTGGGAGCCTGGTAAGTGGCCCTTTAAAGTGACATATTATGCTTCGCATGTTATCGATTCCTAGAGTACGTGAGATCCGCCAATTTTTCGCGTGTTATGTTTATTCAAATAATTTTATTTTTAACTTCTATGGTAAGACTTTATGCACAGACAGAAAGATCGCCAACATCGCCAGATTATCTTAGCCCTTAGCGACCACACCGGAGTGCTGACTGAACGATAACAAGGCTCCTCCATCTCTGCAAAAAGCCACGTGTCGGCGCTTTCCACTACGGGAACTGAGATTTGAAATGAAAAACAGGAGAATTCTGCGAGGCGCGCACTGAGCGAATATTCAGAGACTAACCTTAAGCTCGCTGCAATGTGTTCATGTGAAACAGCCCCATCTGCGCAGACCATCTCCTCGACAATAATACGTCTTCACTCTGCGAGAAGTGCCTCATACTACGTACCCCCTACATACCCTGCCGTCGAAAGCAAGGACATCTGGCTATTGTCTGCTTCGGTACAGCATTCATGTGGTCCTCGTAGTAAGCGTCTTGTGACACGAAGTCATCGCTTCTGCCTTGTTGTCAGGTGTCGGCAAAAAGGAAGCATTTGTGAACCGAAAGAGAGTATCCGATGCAGCGCTTTAAGGCTAAACGTAACAAACAAAAGGTCGTAGTTTGACATGATTCGGCTCTTCGCACCCTTGTTCACTTCAAGTATTCAAAAGTGAAAAACACCCCTCACTTTTGATGGGGCTTTTGTGAAACGCGTTCATATCCATGCCTCGGGATACGAGCTTGAGTCTTACCGATGGTGCAAGGAAATGTCGTCAAGCGCAAATACTAGCACCTCGCTTTCGCTTCCAAGTCTGTTTTCAACGAGTGAGCTCGAAATTATGGTGTGTTGTCATGTACTTTCCACATGGTCCTGAATCTCCGCGGAGCTTCTATGCGTCGCGTTATGGCAAACGTAAGATTTGGATAGGCGAGCTATTACGAACTACACATTTAACAACTTTCATTGAACGCCTGCCGTGGTGGTGTATTGGTTATGGTGCTCAGCTGCTTATGTGAAGGTTACGGGATTGATTTCGGAGCCAAAATTCTGGAAGCCTGTGTGCTGTATGATGTAGAAGGTCAAAATTTCCGGAGCCCTTCACTACGTCCTCCTAACCATATCGTTCATTCGCAATGTAAATCCACACACATTATTATTACTTCAATTGGATCGTTGGAAATTTCATAAACTATTGCGAACAAAAAACAGTTACATGTTTTATTTTCTAAAGTTCTAACATGCATTCAAGTTATCAGAGTGATGAATTGGGCTAGTTGGTGATTTGCTGTTGAGCTTCACATAAATACACAGGGATGAGACAGGGACAAAAGAATGGGTGGTGCGTCAACTCACAACTGCTATATTCAGACATTGCGAAGTTTCAAACAAATGTTCACAATAATATAGGAGGGTTCAGATGAAGGGTGGTACGTATCGAAAAGCTTTAATGAAAACAATGATTATACAATGTTATAACACACGCCTTCGTAAGTGCTATAAAATTTCCAATAGATGAGTGTGTACCAGTTTCTAGAAATTTTCTTTCTGCCTGGGTTAAATGGTACTAAGCTGTGCTGGTGTATTGACGCCACGTTGCTAGCACATTGCTGTGATAAAAATGTCAGGAAGATGAAAGAAACATTTTTATTGTAGCTGGAAAATAGCAAAACATTAGCAAAACATCATTACATTCGAGGCAGGGAGAAATTAAATTTGTAAAAATGAATACACACTTACCTGCTGTAAACATGTTTGTGCTTACGAAGGCATATTTATAACCTTGCATTATAATTCTTTTTCTGTTTGCATTTTTGTAACCTCCCACCCTTGGACTTACCTCTCCTGTCTGATTGTCAGCTTCTATTGAACTCTTCAAAAAACGTGAATAAATCATTTGTAGGCCTGCGCACCATCTATACTGAAATCCGTGTCTCATCTATGTCTTGTGACACAAAACGCAATTATAAATCTCAAACGCCGATGAGGAAATAGGTTTTGCTTTTTTCTTTCATATTTAAAAATAGCAAAATTCAATAAACACCAAAAAATTGTACAGCCCGGCTTGCCAGCTTTGAAAACACCAACCGAAGCACAACGAGGACTATCGATAGTGTCATCTTCTCGAAAATTCATTGCATGAACAAGAAGCACTTTAGCAGCCTTGAGTGAAGTTTAACCTATATTTATTCATAACTATATGCTGATAAATACTCTTCTGTCGTAGTCATGAGAGTTGAAGCAAGAAAAATACTTTCAAGTTTGTCGAGACCACCTTCAAATCGCTTCATCGAAGTTTCAAAACTCAAAAGCAGTTAACGCTATCAGTGCTAATATCAGCTAAACGTGGACGGAACATACTACAAGAGGCAAATTGTGTTTCTGAACGTTGCTCACGAGAAACTGTCATAGTGATGTTTTAAATCTGTACAAGTGTGGCAAGCGTCAATGTTTAATGAATAGGAATTGGTAGCAAATCATTAATATTGATTTAGTTAATTTCTTGATTTACGTAATCTCCGGAGAGGCGACCTCTCAGGAAACGAGTATCGATGGTTCTGCCTGCTGTGCAGGCTCGAAGATGGCATTAAGATAAATGACAGAGCTGGAACAACGTCTTCCCCACAGAAAAGTTAGACTTGTGTACACTTGTTTCATAGGACGCTTCTTTGTCAATTTCGTCGTTGGCTTCCAATCAGCAAATGCTATCGCTTGTGTTCATATCTTTATAAAAGGTCACAGTTTTGTAATACTTTTTTATAAAATAAAAATCCTGATCTTGCCATTGCACGAGTATAAATACTCATTCTAAATACTCCAAGAAGTGTTCGAAATGGTTTACGAATGAAAATACTCCTAGTGTGCTCCTGTTTTTTTTTCTATTTTGCGCATCGAAATTAATGTAACAAAAAGTGTATTTTGACAAGGTCACAATCGCACGTTTTGAATTCATGAAATGGTTAAAAAACAAGCAGTACAATATAAAAAGCACCTGAATACGGTACGCTGCGAAGAACTTTATGTCAAGTATCCCGAGATGTGCGACCCGTTAGGGCGACAACGCGGAGCACTCCCACGTGGAGACAGCACCTGGCTCAACCATTACACTGCAGCTTTTCCGGACAGCCCAAAGATTGTGCTGATGCACCCAGCGGTTGGCGGCTGTACTTCCGTCTTCTTCTCTGTGGTTCCTATACCCTGCAGTGCAGTTATTGTGGAAAAACTTCACTTGCGAATAGGCACTTCGTGAACAAAGTAAACGTTACAACCATCTAGACTTGATAAACACTTCCTAAAAAATAATTTTCTCCACTTTTTGGCCTTGTATATCGACGACATGAGTACTAAATGAAGGCCAGACCCATTACTTTTATTTTACCATTATTTTATTTTATTTTACCCCGCACTTGAATTTCAGCTGGACGTAAGGAGTTTTAACAAACTGGGCAGTCATTTCTCTTCTACAGTTTTGGTTAAGTGGTCTTGAGGATTTTGAGCACGGTACTGGTCAATCAATCAATCAATCAATCAATGAAGCTTTATTTTCATAAATAGATATATGCAATTACAGGGATTATTTGGACCGATAGCCTAAAGTGGCTAGTGGACGGTCCAATACAATGTGCAACATAAAAAAGTGTACAGGTCAGCTCTGAGGTAACAACATAAATAAAAAAACAATCATGTGATACAGATAACACAGTAATACATTTTTTCTTGCAGATATGCATACTTATTAGCTTGCAGCTAGTTTCTATACATAGACACTTATTAAAAAAATACAATGAAAATCGAATCACACACACATGCTTACATGTCTTGACTCCACAGAAAAAATGATTTACATGCCATGCTGAAATTACGTGCCGTTTTAATCTCTAGGGGGACCGTGTTCCATATTTTTGTTCCACTAAACTGTATCAGTCTTTCTCCGTAAACATTAAAACATTTGGGCAGATTGAAATTACCATTCGAAGCATGTCGCGTATTGCGTTTAGGAATTGAAAAAAGATCAGCAGGCAAAGGTGAATTTCTATTAATTATGTTATTTACTGAAACAGCAATTTTGTAGTCACGCAACATCGGAACCGAGAGAATGCGTTGTGATTGGAAAATATTACTTACTGATTCACCTTGGCTTATGATTTTCAGTGCACGCTTTTGAAGTCGTTCAAGAGTTTTTAGATAACTGTTGTACGTCACACCCCACGATTCCAGACAGTAACCTATGTGACAATGACACAATGAAAAGTAGAGTGTGCGGAGTATAGCTTGTGGAAAATATTGGCGAGCTTTTATTAGAGAATAGCAGCCATAGGCTAGCTTTGCGCACACACTTTGTACTTGCTCATGCCAGTGTAAGTGTTCATCAAAAGTGACGCCTAAATATTTAAAACAAGGAACTTGTTGAATAGGAGTGTTGTTTATTGTTAGGTTAAGAGATTCAGCGTCAATATGTTTCCTACGAGAGTGAAACACCATATACTTTGTTTTAGTACAGTTAACAGTCAGCTGATTCCTGGCAAACCATTCCGAAATGTTCGATAAATCGGTCATCGCGTCATTTTGTAAATCTGCTAAGGAGTGTCCTGTGAAAACTAAAACAGTGTCGTCCGCGTACATCAGTGCCCTTGACCTTTGTAGGGATCGCGGGACATCATTAATATAAAGAGAGAACAATATAGGGCCCAAAACTGAACCCTGTGGCACCCCGCATTTAATATAACCGTAGGATGATTTGATGTCACCAATGACTACCTTTTGTTTGCGTGCCGATAGATAACTAGAAAAAAAATCAAGCGAGTTACCTTTTATCCCATAAGAATGCATTTTTTCCAGTAAAATGGAATGACTAATAGCATCAAATGCCTTTCGTATGTCTAAAAATACTACTATTGCTATGTTGTTTTCATGTAGCGCGGAATTAATATATTGCGTAAGCATCGAAACAGCAGTTGAAGTGGACCTGTTTGCAACAAAGCCGTGTTGCTGGGGACAAAGTACATTCTGTTCACCCAGGAAGCGCCTTAATTGCGACGAAATTAGTTTTTCAAGCGTAGTGTTAATACTACTCAGAACAGATATTGGTCTGTAGCTGTCCGGAAGATTCCGATCACCAGATTTGTACACTGGTATTACTTTGGCGGTCTTATTGTACACTGGTATTTCGCTTTCGGAGTACTTTATATGTACTCGGCGCTACCAGGTGCATAGTCGGTATGGAGAAGTCAATATACCAATAAAAAACTTAGTTCAAAGTCCTAAAGTAGGAACTAATCATTATGTCATTCAAAAATTTCTATAGTAGAAGGCAGAAGCTGCGACAGCCAATAATAATAACGGTGTGACTTCACGGCTGTTTTCGGCTATTCGCATGATGCGTAGCATCCCGGCTGCGGCGGCTGCATTTCCGATGGAGGCGGAAATGTTGTAGGCCCGTGTGGTCAGATTTTTTGGGTGCACGTTAAAGAACCCCGGGTGGTCTAAATTTCCGGAGCCCTCCACTACGGCGTCTCTCATAATCATATAGTGGTTTTGGGACGTTAAATCCCACATATCAATCAATATCAATCTAATGATGCGTAGCCACTTCAAATTGATATGGCTGGCTGACTCATGCATCAAAGGAGTCTTACACGGGTGTCATAAGTTCGCACATTCAAATGAGTTTGCAATGAAACAAATTTCGAGTGAATTGGCGCCAATTGAACCCGTCGCCAGACAGTGCTAATTTGAAGCCGCCACTGCAGTGATCGGGTGCCCCATATCCTACAGAAGAACACAACGTTGCTTCCTGCAACGGCCCCACGTTCATGGCATCATTAATAGAGAGTTTTAGTACTGCGTACGCTGCGTACGTGGCGGCGTTGCATACGTAAGGACGCCACGTTCTGCATAGTGCGCGTGCGCAGACCACAACGCGCAAGTATCGCATTACGTACGCAGCCGCTACGTACGCACGCATGAGATGCGTGCGTGCGTACGTATGAGCTGATCGCGCCGCTCTCGAACAAGTTCGCGACAGCGCGAGACTTCGTATTGCAAAATGGCGGCATAGAATGCAAGCACCGACCGGCTCTGTGGCTTAAAATATGGCCATAATCTGGCTATACCACTTGGATTGGCTCAGATTGGCTGTCAACAACACGTGCTTCTATTTTGTTCTACCAGATGACACAACACGCTTCACGCTCGTTACGTACGCGTGTACTACGGCGTACTAAAAGCCGATTAGTGGCAAACGACGCCACGTAACGCAAGGCGCTTGCGTGATGCGTACGTAGCACCATTCCGCAGTACTAAAACTCCCTAATGTTCAATGTAAACACTGTCCGCACTGGCGTGGCAGGAACAAATGGTCCTCTCCTACAGTTGACGTCGGAAGAACCTTGGGAGACGGCAGCAAACTTTCGAAGAAGCTGACCTAGACATCCGTGCAACCGAACCCTGGTCCAAGTGAAAGGGAGAAACACAATGACTCCATCTGGACGGAACCCACATCAGCCATGCTGTGGTTCTTGGTTTCAAGTAGCTTACACAGCTACTCCCCGAAGACTCCAGCAAGTGAGAGAGAGAGACGGGGGGAAGGCAGGGAGGTTAACCAAGCTTGGCTCGGTTGGCTACCCCACACTTGGGGTGGGGGAGAGGGGAAATAGTAGAAAGGAAAGAGATAGAAAAGAGTAAAGTGCGACCACGCACCCCAGCTCACTTCGGAATTTAATAAATTCGGACTTTATTGTGTTTTACGTGCAGCGAAATTAGGTTGTGGTTTGAACTCTTAATTACCGACGAGGAGTTCGAACCAGCCAGTAGAAGCGCACAAAGTTTTCGCCTGAAAAATCTGTTTGCATTGTTACAAATTTAAAAGTGCAAAAAAGACGCATCAGAGAAGAAGATTGAAGACAGGCCATGTGCTTTTGCGTGTTCAAGTTACCAAAGCCTTTTTCTGCGTGTGGTGTCTTCTTTTTGTGCTCAAATGTTTTGTGAAAAATCAACCTACTAAGCGCTCAGAAAGCACTATTAAACCATTTGAGACTTGGTCGTAGCTTAGGACAACTGAAGGCTGCATGAGAAGTCTGCTATTTTGTGATAGATATAAAAAATGCATCTTAGAAATCTCGGCTTATATATTTGAATGGCAGTGCCAGTGGTGTATTTTATCTTCAAAACCACACAATTCAAAACGCCCAGAGAGTTCCATTAATGATAATTACGACTATTTCACAAGGAACCTGGGAGCAGATGGTACAGTATCAAATTCTAATGTATATTGCAGATGTGCTGTTCAGTCTACAGGCTGGATTTTGTAAACGGTCGCCTGTAATCAGATTGGCAACGCAGAAGCTCCCGGTGCCGTTTTATGCGCATGCTATTATTCAAGTCCCGAGCGCATGTCGTTATGGCAAATAAAGCCCCTTTTATTTCGCAAACCGAATTTTTTTTAAGGTTACCAGGCAAACACTACTTTCGTACGCCTGCAGTGTGTTGTATACCATCTCTTATCATCTCGCTCCATGGCAGCTTCTTACTAATTAGATCTGCGAAGCATTCTCGGGTGAGCTCATCCAATAGGCAGCAGGTTGTATATTACTCATAGCGGTGTTATATGCCTTAGGCTAGTGTCGGCGATATTTTTTATGCGATGGCATGTCTACCTAAGTTCTCGGCATATATCTTTCCAAGACTTCTGAAGTTCGAAAAATTGAGCTTCTCCATATGCGGGATGCGGTGTTTTGCTCCAGGAAGAAAGAAGTACCTAAACTGTTTTTGCCTCTAAGCAAAACTCCTCCTATGCTATGGTCCATATCAATGTGTGTAAAAAACGCAATAGATATTTTCTTCCGGCGGAAATCGGCGCCGGCATTCGCTTCCAGGATATTGATTGATTTGTGGGGTTTAACGTCCCAAAACCACCATATGATTATGAGAGACCCCGTAGTGGAGGGCTCCGGAAATTTAGACCACCTGGGGTTCTTTAACGTGCACCCAAATCTGAGTACACGGGCCTACAACATTTCCGCCTCCATCGGAAATGCATTCGCTTCCAGGATAATACAATTTGAAATGTGATAACTGCGAGCCCACAGTGTATATTCTATCAGTGTTGTACACTAATCATGTATCATAATTATTATCTGGCCAAAACTTTTGCAGATAGCTCCACCATTTATCACGAATGTATGGAGTAGCCGAAGGTTAATAAATACCTTTCGCTTTAATGAAGAAATCTTTCTGCGTCCTAATTTTGAATTCAAGCCAGTAATGCAAGAAGCTGTACAGTAGCACAAAAGCTTAGGGTATTAGCCGATTGTTAATTTGTGTGTTGCCTTAGCGATGCTTAGACGGTCGCGAATGCTGATGCCATCCTGCCTAGTGATAGTGAGGAGTATCTAATGATTTGGGTTATCAACTCTAAGAGTGATAGCCAGCTGTTTAGGGATATTTTCCCCTTATATATTATGTTAAATAGAACGAAACCAGAGAGCCAGGGTACATTTAGAGATTACATCAAATGAAAAAAGATTGCACTCAGCAATGCTGAATATATAGTTTGTGGGAAGTCCCCTTGTAGCCGTACATCTATTTTAAAATGCTTGTGAAATCTATATTTGGTAACATCGATATAGTCTTCCTCGGCGGGCATGCCGAAGTAATATTTTTGCAAGAAATCAGCACTTTCCCTGTACATATCTCAAGTATTGATCTATTCTCTCGTCAACTTTTTGCAGCGAAAGCACTTATGAAATTACAAAAGCAATGTTTTCATGCGCTACAGTTGCCAGCCTTCACCACAGCCACAGCCGCAGCTGCCAGTTTTCGTTACCAATATCAAAGAAAAAATTGGAAGATCTCACATGAAGTGAGAATCAATAATATGTGAAGCACGAATGAGGAAGGTTAATATGTGACTTTACAATAGCACAACTTTACTAGCAAGACGTGAATTATACCGTACATGACTTCTGTGTTATGATTATTATGTTTGCACCTGGCGCCTGTGTTCATCGTTCATTCACGTCTCATAGAACAAAATTTGGTATATGTGAAGCTTCCGAAACGGCTGCGAGCACACTATGAGCGTGTCTTACAGTAATGTTTTACATGACACGCATGTCATAATTATCAAGTTTGGACGCGTCATCTACCTTCGTCGTCTATTCACGTCATCATCACCATCATCAGCCTGACTACACACACTGCAGGGCAAACACCTCTCTCACGTCACGTCACGTTATACTGAATTCCGTATATGTGAAGCTAGCAAAACGGCCGCGAGTGCGCTATGAGCGTAGCATGTAGTCAGGTTTTACATGACACGCATATCATGATTATTATGTTTGGACGCATCCTCGACCTTCTTCACCGTTCACGCCACGTAACACCAAATATGGTATATGTGAAGCGAGCGAAACGGCTGCGAGCACATCATGAGCGTGGTATGTTGTCATGTTCTTACATGACACGCATGTCATCATTACTGTGTTTCCACCAGTGATATACTTTCGTAATTCATTCAAGTCCCGTAATACCACATTTGGTACATTCGAGGCTAGCGGAACCACCACGAGTGCACCATGAGCGTGGCGTGTAGTCATGACTTACGTTACAAACATGTCATCATTTCCACGTTAGGGTCCGTCACTTATATTCGCCATGCCATCACATCATACCACACCAGTTTTGCAATATGTCATGTGAACGAAGCCACTGCAGGAGCAGCAAGACCATGTATTGATATGTGGAGTTTAACGTCCCAAAACCACTATATAGTTATGAGAGACGCCGTAGAGGAGGGCTCCAGAAAGTTTGACCACCTGGGGTTCTTTAACGTGCACCCAAATCTGAGCACACGGGCCTACAACATTTCCACCTCCATATAAATGCAACCGCCACCCCCGGGATTCCATCCCGTGACCTGTGGAAAGCAGCAAGATTATGAAATGTAGATTATGACATTCTTGACATACATGTTATGATTTTTATATTATCAATAGTCACTTAAGCTCGTCTGCATTGATGTTATGCCATAACAATTCTGGTATAGATACCATTTCTGAAACGGCCAGGAGAGCTAAAAGTCATCTAGATGCGGTCACAGTCACCGAAGTTCGCTAAGAATTGCATCACATATAAACAAATCACAGCATATCGACGGAGTGAATGATGATGAGTGGGGTGAAGCGTCCATCCGTCCATCCGGACGTCCATGCGTGCGCCCGTCTGTTCGTGCGTTTCTCTCTTCATTCGTGCTTCCGTCCGTCCTATTGGACACACTTCTTTCAGATAAATGTCATCTAAGATAGGAGACTAGAAATAGTATTGAGACAGCGCCATTTATTATACAATGTGGGAGATACTGTCGGTTACGCCTGGCGCAAGACAAGGTGAGACTAAGAGGAGCTTTACCCGTAAAATGGGTTTTCTGTGTCGCAGCTCATTGATCTACCAAATACTCACGTTGGTGCTCTAGCATTTTTTTATTTCTTTATTACAGAGCCAAGCTACTGCTTCATATTCCCTCGTGAATAAACCCTGCGCAGGCTTCATGTCGGGACAGAACCACGTTGGCATGCCGTGGTAGAATAGTGCAATAACAACCAGGCGGCACAAATTGTGAGTTGCGCTATACGCTTCGATCATAGAGTGCTACCAACCCATAGCACAAGGCTCAACCATGATTTTTGATCGTAATCAGCCAGAGTATCAACAATATTCCTATAATGACTTAAGGCGCGTTTACACTAGAGAGACACGACACCGCTTTCGATCTGCGGGCTGTCTTAAGGAGTGTCTTTTTTCTAGTCGTCAGCCTATGTACAATTCAGACACAAACAGTGTGTCGGTGGTCTCTCGAAGACCCCGCCCGCGCCTTGTCGCGTTCACAATTTTTCGTAGTCACATTGGAGGCACACGCCGCGACACCAACCAAACTTGCACACATGCACCTCATTTTCAGCCATGCTCCCTGCCCTTCCATTGTCTCTCTCCGGCTACGAAATGCAGCCCTTGCCATAATATATGGTAACGAAGGACGGTGGTGGTGGACACAATAGGAAAGGGGAGAAAAGACCTCCGTTGGATGCTCTAGCTGCCTATTCAGGTGCCGTGGAATCCTCGGAGAGGACATTGTTAACTCCCCCAAGATTGCCCGCTTTGTGGTCCTTTGGAGCAAATACGTAGGGCAAATTTTCGCTCAGCCGCAGATCTCCCGATGACATACTGACCACAGGTCTGTGGATATGTTTTTCTGGTGTTTTCGGTCAGTTATCATGTTACACTGTGATGAAATGCTGTTTTTCAAGGCGTCGTCATCATCGTTGGCCTAGAGTGACCATGGGGTCTGGCGATTTTGTCGCTGGGCAACTTGTCGCCCGATAGTTCGCGTCTGCCTCCTGTCTTTGTCAGGGTCATGTCAGTGTCGTGTCTCTAGTGTAAACGCGCTTCTACAGGTCTGTATAGCGGGTACCACGCTTCTCCAAAGAATGACGAATAATGGTGTTGTGGGTGCCTCCCTCCATCTCAAAAATGATTACGCATTATGGCGTAGCGGGTGTCATGCAAGTCTACTTGTATTAGTTGCTCCAGGAAAGTTTACAAAAGGCCTTTGAAAGGCCACTCTTCCATCTTGCGCTGTAACTTTGTTGCGCGTTCCGCACAGGCCTGGCTTTTTTTTTTCTTCATACTAGGTCTACCTCCTTCTGGTACGGTCACGTTATTCCGGACGACGGGATGACCCAACATTTTGCCCGTGTTCTAAGCGTCGCTGTAATTTGGGCGGTGCTTTTACAAATTAAAATGCTCCGGACGCAGTTAGGTCCAGCAGTCGTTATCATATAAATCATAATTCTACCTGTTCATACTAAACTGAACGTTTCTTCATGACTTTTTCTGATTGCTTCTTCAATCAGCAATACGTGAGATTCTTGACGCAACCTGTCGGCTGCGCCATTGTAGTCAATGATACACACACAACACCCGTTCGTCAGGCAAGGTGTTCTATTCTGCCTCTTTTACACTCTCCAGCCCATACAGCCGCTTGAGCCACTCTTCATCGCACTTTATATAGTGGAATGCTCTATCGGCGAGCTATTCATCTTAGTCAGAAGCAACAGCTCACTCACGCCTAATGCTCCGGTTGCCAGAGAAACTTCTTCGATTTTTTTCTTGTTGGTACACTCAAGCATATTTTTGTTTGCCGTTGCTTTCCGCGGTTATGTCATTTTACGTTCAGGTGTTCACTTCTCTTTTTTCTCTCACGCTGTATGAAACGAAAGAAAGCATCTTCACGTAAGCTCTTGGGCAGAGAAAGCAAGCTTTTTTTCGCTTTCTTTAAATAACGCAAGCACGATTCTACGAGCGAGTTTTGTTCTCAAGTTCAAATTCTTCGAGTGCTTCTGGCTCTTAGGCTTCCAACCGTATAAGTAAAGAGAGTTCGGCATCTTAAAATTCAAAGAGGATTTTCCGAATGTTTTTGTCTACGTCCTAAAATTGCGCAGCTTTCACGTGAAAGAATAAATGGGAAACTGGGGCAGCTACCCACAAACCTACCACATTTTTTTAGCCAATAACAAGGTTAGCGGAGCTCTCCAACGCAGACCTTCGCAATAAAAGCAGCATTCGCACCGAATATTCTCGAAAGATAATGGCGCCCGAACGGGATCGTTAGTACGACGTGAGCTTTGCTTGCTCTTTTTTATAAAGGCTCGCAACAAAAAGAAAAAAAAACAAGGTTGTGCTGGCGAAAATAACAAATTTGAAATTTCCATTCGAATTCCCAAGTGTCCAAAAGGCGACGCGTGCTGACCTGTCGTGGGAGGAGCATTCCCAACAGTGTTCTCGAAATAGAGCAAACGCATATATGTTCCCATTATCGTGCAGCCTATACTTCTTGGCGTCTGGGTGTGCACACTTAAAGTTACACGAAACTAGGGGGGAATAACGACGTTGTTAAGCTTTTATGCAGGACATACTCCGTATGTTGAGCTCACCAGTCGCATATCTCGTTATTTATAAAATCGTGAAATATAGACAAGAATTTCGGTACAAATGCAAAGGCCATTCGGCATGCGATATTCCTCAGCAGCCGGTAAAGGGTTAGCAGAGCACTGTTCTTTTCGAAGATAATGGTCTGCATTGCACTGCAACCTTGACAAATCCGAGGGGTAAGGAAACAGCAGGAAATCTATCAAAAACAGGATTAACTTGCACTTAGCCAGGAATCGCGTTCAGAAAGCACTTGAAAGCTTGACCGAAAACGGGGAGGTATTTAGTCTGTATTTTGGTCGTGTTGCGTAACGCAGAGAGCTGCGGATCGAGAGATTGCTGGCTTAAATTCTTGTCAGGTGCTCCTGAATTTTTTCGCCTCACTAAATTTAAAGAGGACAGTCTTTCTTGGAATACTTCACAGCCGAAATTTTCCTCTGTCTGTCTGTGTGTCTGTCCAGCTTTTCTTTCAGTCGGCCGATTCACTATACAGACAGACAGACAGACAGACAGACAGACAGACAGACAGACAGACAGACAGACAGACAGACAGACAGACAGACAGACCACTGAGAACGAGCATTCCCAAACTTTAGGAGAACAATCAATTTTTATAGTTTGGCAAAAAGAAAAAGAGCCCATTTAAGAAAAACACATTAGTATAATGAATGAAGGGTACAAGTGTAAATTTAAATGCTGTTTTTTTTTTGTTAGACCGAATAATAACGATCTGTTACTTTTCATTGTTATCATGGTAGATTGAGTTATTCACTTCTCATTCTGCATGTGTATGCAGCCTCTGTCAGGCAATAGTACTGGCTCACGTCAGAAAGGCATTCGAATGGCTTCAGGAAACAGATTCTTTTGGACAAGCTCTTGTGGCTTAATAGCATTTAATGTCCTTGTATGGAGGGCAACTAAATTCATTAAATATATGTTGTCGCGAAAGGAAAATTTAGACAGGAACTCGAAGTGGACGACTGTTTACTCCGCCACAGCAGCCAGTCATTTCGTCGCTTTCCTCTTCTGCCACCAACACAGCGTGGCATTATATTATTAGGAAAAAATGATGTTAAGCTTTCTCGTGCGACGGAGGTATTATGAAGTAAGAAAGTTGTAACAGCACACTTCGAAATGTCAGTTTTCAAGGTTGCATTCCCAACGTCAGCACTAAACAATTGAAACCATATTTGAATCTAATGGCCACCGCCATATGAGAAAATGCGACTGTGTTAACTTAGACGTATTTCTGCTGTAGCTTAGGCTAAGCGGATTAGGGCTTGCTGCGATACCCATCCACGGCTTCAAAGAACAGCCTACAGAGAGCATGCATCTTCCATGCCCCTAATTAAAAGCTTTTTGTGCCATGCATTCTTCTCCTAATAGTCTTAACATCACGTTAGGACCCGTTTGCTCGAAGAGGCAAAGTCAGACTTCCGGGTCATCATTCTTACCATGTTCTAGGTAACGCGAGTTTCCTGTGTCGTTTACTATGCGCGAGCATGGTGGACTTTGTTTTACCAGCAAAGCTTCGGGAGAACAGCGTACACAAACCCTACGCCGAGGTGACGGGAAAGAAAGAAGCCGTTGCATTTTTGTAAATCATATCATTGCTTCTCCCGCAGGCAGAATGCACCCACGGGGGCGCTCACACTGGTTGCCGTAGGCTTGAGATTAATTTTGGGTGTGTGGTGGGGGCTACCGTAAAAACTTAGCGAGCCGGAATATCGCGCTGCTATGCTCGAGCAAGTGGTTTTTGTTCCAGCTTACTACGGGCGCGCTTTGGTGGGCGTGAATCCCCAAAGCGCCAGTGTTCCTCAGCTTAAGTTTCTGTTAAAAATAAGCTGATATACACGCAGTACTTTTTAAAAAATCACTTAAGAGCATGTAAAGACAGTTTGATCCATGCTTAACTACAAAAAACAAAAGATCTGAGAGTTTTCAAAAGTAAGCAAAAATATCACTTTTAGGCACTGGAACACAGGCTGTGGCCGCAGTGCTTCTTGAGATTCTGAGCAGAAGCGGTCACGTCATCTTCAGTATACCGCGTTATATGCAACAATAGCACTGCTGAAACAGGTTTCCAACCGTAGGGTAATTATCCTACTGGCGAGGTTCATTCGGAATTAGCAAGGCCACATGGTAATACGATTTAGTCATGAGGTGCACGGTGATTTTCGCTTTTCACTCGTCACCGATCAGGGACGTGCTCACGTGACGAGACATCCCCAAGAGTGACATTCGTGAATGAACCCGAAAACTTGATATTTCGTGTAATAAAACTGGGACTGTCTTAGTTTTACATGTCACGAGCATAAGGCGAACGTGAAAGATGAAATGGCAATCTTTCGAGGAAGGCGTGATCAATACAATGAATTGATCAAGAAGACGAAAAAAAAGTGGTTTGTGCCTTCGAGTGATCTTAGGTGAGTGCGCAAGTGACCATTATTATTATTATTATTATTATTATTATTATTATTATTATTATTATTATTATTATTATTATTATTATTATTATTATTATTATTATTATTATTATGTTGTTGTTGTTGTTGTTGCTGTTGTTGTTGTTGTTGTTGTTGTTGTTGTTGTTGTTGTTGTTGTTGTTGTTGTTGTTGTTGTTGGTATTCATCTCATCTCTGAAGAAGCGCCTACAAATTGCTAAATCCCTAGTTAGCCACCACTTGCATCGCTTGACTTTCAACCAGTCAGCCAATCAATAAAAAACCTATTTTGTAATCACAAAAAGTGATATGCAAACAATTCGACCGATTACCTATTTGTCTATTGACCCGTGTAATATAACAAAGGCTGGCCCTTTTGCGTAATTCGTCCTCTCAGACATCGAAGAAGTTAGGGTAAGTCTATAGGAATCTTAGCCCTTATCAACAATGTGAAGGTGAAAGCACTTTGGTTTGGGCTAGTTGGCTCATAGTGCTCACATGGAAATGGCAGCGCAAAAACTCGCGAAAAAAAAGATAGTCTCTACTGTCCTTTTTTCCGAGTTTTTGCGCTACTCTTTCCGTGTGAGCAAGGTGAAAGCCTCATGATGAAGCAAGCACAAAAAAACACACACTCATAGAGGACACAGACAAGCGCTTAGGTGAAAGTCATCCTAGGTGAAAGCCTACTTCAGCATTTTGTTCGCATGCTCCTGAACGTATCGCCAATCTGCTGGACATTCATATGTACAGCAATTACAAATGCTTGGTTCAGTAAGAAGCTCCACGTCTGCCGGCGGGCAATGTTCCCCAGGATTGGAAGATAAGTAGACTTGTGCCACTACTCAAAGCAGGAAAGTCACCATTTGATTTAACATCATTTCGCCCTGTTGCCCTCGCAAGTTGCGTAGGAAAAGTCATGGAAGGGATGATACTTACACGCCTAGAATGGTACCTCGAGCGCTACAACGTATACCCAAACTGCATGACGGGTTTTCGGCGAGATAGGTCATCTCTTGACAACGTGATTGATCTCACAACATTTATCCAGCAACAGAAGAGCCTCAAGCGCATACTACTGGCACTCTTCCTTGACGTCAAAGGGGCTTATGATAACATAACACATAAAGCCATCCTAGACTCGTTAGAAGCTGTTGGAATCGGTGGTCGGATGTTCCAATGGATCCAGGATTATTTGACGAGAAGGTTCTTTTTTGTACAAACCTCAGATGGACCTACCACCAATTACTATACCTCCCGTGGCGTCCCTCAGGGCGCCGTATTAAGTCCCACTTTATTTAGCCTCGTGATGGTAGGACTTCGTGAAATTTTGCCAAGTATCATCCTCATATCCATATATGCTGACGATATTTGTCTATGGACTTCGGCTGTAACTCGTCTACAAGTACGTGCAAGAGTCCAGCAGGCTGCCACCCTGACATGCTCATATCTCCGCAAGCAAGGTCTTTCCGTCTCAACGGAGAAATGTGCATTGGTTGCGTTTACTCGCAGAGCCATGACACAATACCCCGTTACCATCAATGGACAAAATATACCATACCAGAAGAACCATCGCTTCCTGGGTGTGATTATTGACAGGGACCTTTCGTGGAGTGCCCACTGCAATTAGCTGAAGGGAAGGCTAACTTCCATCGTCCATATAATGCAGTTCCTCTGCGGAAAATTTTGGGGCGCATCGATAAGCTCAATGATGCAGCTATACAGGACATTGTTTCTGGTATTTTTGCGCTACAACTTGCCGTAACTGGCAAGTACGTGCAAGACGAACATCCGCACTCTCGAAAGTCTGTAAGGACAAGCACTACGCGTGTTCTTAGGATTGCCGCGATGCACCTCAACCTACGGGGCAATTATGATCGCAAGAGAGCATACAATTCGAACATACATCACCCCTGACAATTTGAGAGCCCACATAAGACACCTCTGCCGAGTTCCTGGTCACCATGTTGCAGTGTTGCCACTTCAAAGACCACACGCGATGTTTTCAAAGATTATTTCTGCCCATAGAGAATGCCTTCCTTTTGGCTTCACTCCAGTGACAAGAGCAGCGTCACCCCCGTGGTGCCTACAACAACCACAGGTGTGCCTCACTATTCCGGGAATAACGAACAAGAGCCATCATTCAACAGTGGTCCTACGACCGGTGACATTGTCGCTACTCAACGAAAAATACGGCCAGAGGACCCACATTTACACCGATGGATCTGTCCCGGCTGACAGCTCCACAGGTGCTGTTGTCATCCCGGCGTACCAGGTCACTATAAAGCTCAAACTGTCGCATAGGACAACATCCACAGCAGTGGAGCTTGCCGCCTTACGTGCTGCTATACTTTATATTGCGGAAGCCCGACCTCAAAAATGGGCTGTGTTCTGCGACTCCAAGGCATCTCTTCAGAGCTTGCAATCAGCTTTACGACAGAGGGAGCATCAACAACTAGTGAATGAAATAAGAGAAGTGATCCACGAAGTTTTAACTGAGGTAATTAGACGAAAGTCTAATTACCTCAGTTAATAGTTGTGAAGAACTTGAATGTACTGTCCACGCGGCTTGATTAATCAGCAGATTTGTGGCGGCAGTAAAATCAGAGACGCAGTAAAAAGCGGTAATCTTGCGTGGACAGCATTTAAGGGAGCAAATGAATGAAAGTGCTTGACCAGCGCAAAGGGTCGCTCGTATCGTTGAAGATGTGAAGCTTCGGATAGACAAACTGCGAGTGAGGTCAAACAATATACTCTGTCATTTACAAGGCAGCTGCGCAAGTGAAATCCCGGTTGGGAGAGAACCAAGTTAAGTGACGATGTCGAAAGCAAGAAAGCCACCTGTGTATCTCTTCAGAACGAGTCGAAATCAATTTCAGCGAACCATCACAGCGTGGGTCCCGCTGTGATTTATTGGGTTAGTGAATAGGTTTTGTCACTTTTTAGGGAGAATATGCTGACTCAGCTTGATTGAAGCCTTTTTTAGTAAATGTAGACCCGATATTTCGAAAGATTGGGGCGTCAGGAGAGACGGGAAATTGTTCAACAGAAAGAGAGAGAGAGAAGAAAAGAGAGAGTGATATAGATGAAGGTCCGACTACATGCATCGTTGCATTGTTCTGACCCTGGATAACCATTTTCGGTTTCGCGGAAGTGAAGATGGGGTGAGGAGGAGTCCTTTCTTTTTTTATATCGTTTTTGGGCATTGTGGCTTATTTTCAATGTCCACATCAATGACAGATGCAGCGTCGAAATGGTGCTGTAGTGCATAATAGCGGTAGCACATTTAAAGCTGAAAAACAAATCCTGTACCTTTATACTAGAAATAAAACATAGCTAATAAATCAAAAATTCATAGAGCAGACAGTTAGACAGTCGCCGCGAATGCAGACAGAGCTTCTACTTTTTCTTCCGCGTCTCCTTATCTTATGACTCTTATCCCCCTGCAGGTGATTGTCGAGAAGTAGTACTTGGAGTACTTGGAGTAGCACGTTCTGCCCCCCCCCCTTTTTTTTCTTTGTCACTCAACGGAAAACCAGGGCACCCACTACATGGCCGTAAAACATTTTGTGCACTTTGTGCGGCCGCTGATGAAGAGGAATGCTACATGGCGATGCGGCATTCCCAATGCCGCTATCAAAACTCAATAGAGCACAGGCCGTCTCGTTGCGCTTACTTCAAACCCGTTCGTACCCGTCGTTAGCATACCTAAATGCAATTTATCCTCACAAGTTCCCCCATGCCTCCTGCGCCGCTTGCGGGCAGACCGCTACGTTAGCACACAAGCTCTGGGAGTGCGGGTCGCTTGGACCGACTTATAGCAAACCCAAGTTGGATGCGCTTCTGCACAGCCCAGAACTTCAGGACCAAATTCTGGCCGTCCAGTGTGCCCGCGACTAGATCTACGTTTCCGATGCGCTAGGCCCCGAATGAGATAGCCGGAAACGTCACGCGATAACGCCGGTAACACTTGCTTCACTCCCCCTCCCCCCATTTACGATCTATAGCGTGTAAGCTGCAAGCACCGAGCCTGGGCCGAGAATACACGGCGATCGCTTGTTTCCGTTGAGCATGCGCACTCTGCTGTGAGAAGGCCCTTTTCGGTTTATCAAAACAGCAAAACGTAATCACAGAATTTTCAATGCGTCCGAACTGAAGACCAGCGTGGCAGGTGACCTAACGCGCCCTACAAGCTATAGCCCGGACCCATGAATCGTGCTGCCCTGGCATGTCCTCTTGTGGCAGTCGTCGTAGTGCGCTAAAGCCAAGGATACGCTGCTGGAGGACCCGTGAAGCCAGCACTGATGCAGAAACACAGAACAGCGTGCACCACCGTCATACAAGCATGACCGAGTCGCGCTCTAGCCGCTACGCCACATTGCCTACAAGGTGAAACAAAGCTAGTCCTGATATTCTGAAACAACCCTCAATTCAAGTTCCATGCTTTATTTGACCTAGCGGAGCAAAGTGCCACCGCTTGACTTAAAGTGACTGTGGTTCTCAGGAAAGGGCACCAGCTTTTCGCTCATATGCAATGACCATTTTTTCGCAAGTGTAGATCTCCCATCGGCATTTTCGAGTCAAGGCGGAGCGCTGAGTAAAGGAATTTTTTATAAAATAAGTGGTAACTGCAATCGCAATGTTACCTGACCAGCTGTTGACTGAAGTTGTAGGGAAGATAAATGCGTCGAAGTTTTGACATTTTTTTTTTTCGGTGCGAGTTCATGGGTACCACATTGTTACCTTAGAGTTGGAAAACTTCTGTTTGTTCGACGTGTTGATATATAAAAGGGATAAATTTTCGGCGTTCCATCACCAACGCGGCGTATTTGACTGCGCCGGCCACTGTCTGGCGAGCGGTAAACGCAGGATTGCGCACGTGTGCTCTTTTGACGCGAGCATATCATTTTCAGATGGCGCTGTGGTTCTATTCACGTGCTTTTAAAAGTTCGCTCACCCACTGTAACACTGAAGATGGAAAGACGAGGTCCCACAGTGTAGGCCAGGGTGGCTACGGGTCAGGTGAACATTTTAGCGATTATTGCTACTTGCTTCTGGAAGACAGTGACTCTCTGGATAAGCAGCCATCGTGAGCGTTAGTCGCTTGTCCTACAAGATCTTGACATCTTTGGTGACATCTTCGTAACAGTGAGTGAAGCGATAACTAATGTCATTTGGCCTTGCATACTTCGTAGTCAGTTCCTTCGATCCACCCTCTGATCATCAGCAGAAGTTTTGACCTTGTACCTTCCACACATAATGTTCCCACATGTTCTTAATATAAAGTATCACGAAGTGCATCTGTGCTCAACTTCTTGTTTTCTTTACCGGAATTCTTTGAGCAATAGCAGACAGCGGAAGTATGCAAAAAACTCTGCAGTATTTCTGTCTCTTTGGGACTTGTGTTTTGAAAACGTCCGCCGTAGTGTAGGCAATACGGGGATTGCCCAGTAATCCTAATGTCGCGGTACAATCAGGGCCGGGGTGGCGCATTTTGATTGAGGCCAGATGCGAAAATATTTTCGGGGAAATCAAAGCGAGGATAATTTAGTGCAGTGCTACCGCTTTTTTCTTAGAATGTACGTGCCCCGCCGTGGTGGTCTAGTCGCTAAGGTACTCGGCTGCTGACCCGCCGGTCGCGGGATCAAATCCCTGCTGCAGCGGCTGCATTTTCGACGGAAGCGGAAATGTTGTAGGCCCGTGTGCTCAGATTTGGGTGCACCTTAAAGAACCCCAGATGGTGGAAATTTCCGGAGCCCCCCACTACGGCGTCTCTCATAATCATATGGTGGTTTCGGGACGTTAAACCCCACATATCAATCAATTAGAATGTACGCGTTACATATAACAATGTAATCTTATTGCACACACGCGCACTGGGAAAACATGGTTAGGTATTATTTGCCAAGCTACTAAAAAACTAAAATTTCATTCCAGAAATAAAGAATGTAAAAACGAGCAGTCATAATACACCTAAGGACGTAATCAATAACTTTCAAAGTCAAAGCCGAAGTCTGACACAGTTTGTCAATCACTGCGACTTGAAGAAAGGCCAATAAAACCATAGAATCATCACGATTCAATGATATGATTACGCGGTAATGTACTTTGAAAAAGTGAAGCATCACAGAAAAGCGACTTCCTGAAGCTTTTGAAGCTAGAAGGTGGTGCACAGGACAGAGATGGAGTTGCGGAAACAAATTACAGCGAATGCGCATAACAAACCACATGGAGGTTACGCAAGCAGAAAAACTGGAGAAGCGTTGGCAGAATCTTACATCTGCAAGAATTACGAAGAAAAATGAGTGAAGTGATCAAGCGATAAGAAAGAATTGAAGGCCCGCCTGGCAGAGACGCGCCATCGGAAGCGATCGCTGCACGGCGGAGAACTGCTCTGACAGGCTCCCATAACCGGCGTGGACACCAACAGCGTCTTATAATTAACTAAGGGAGAAGATACACTGAAGCATCAGAGCCGCGCGCACCTCGCGCCTTCTCTCTCCCCTCGATTTCTGACGTTCAACACCGCCATCAGGAGTCAATGGTCCTCGCTATTCTTCTCGACTAGCTACACAGCACTGTACTGTTATAATAATAATAATAATAATAATTGAAGTTTTACGTCTCGAAACCGTGATATGAGCTTGAGAGACGTCGTAGTGGTGGGCTCCGCAAATTTCGGCCATCTGATGTTCTTTGACGTACACTGACATTGCACTGTAAAGCTTTATACTGTGCCGTACAAGATGGAAGAGAAGTTGATTCCCAGTGGCATGGCGCACGGGATTCCTTGTAAGGAGGCGATTGTATACCCCGATAAAATATCGATAACATTTGTGCTGCGTGATGCCAGCTTGATGGACGTATTCATTTTTCCGTTATCAGCATAGGTGATAAGGAAGTGATGTACTGGGCGCGGGCATCGACCATGAAATTAGGCACGCGAAATGGCACGCGCTGAAGTCTTCAAGCCCAAATTTACAGAGTTAATGGCAAAAAAGTGCGTGCCGTATAGTATTTTATTATAATGCCTGGCAGATTGTTCTACTAAAACGTGTCTTTTGCGCTACTCAATCTTCGTACAAATGACGTCCTAAAAAACGGTACATGTTGCATGTAGAATCGACTCATTGCAGTTAGGCTTAGATGTTTACGCTACATTTAGTTCAGTTTCGTATGGCAGCAGAGTTTGGAAACTTTCTGCTTATTCAGCCTTGTGGTGAAGGAATAGTAAGGTACTACAAATTAAACATTGGCGGGCTGAAGAAGCGAATTTCAGTATGAATTGAAATGGTAATTGAGTACATTTGTAAGTTGCATGCTTTCTGCAAGCACGTCTTGTCTCGTTTGAGTTCGCCATTTCTGTACGACGGTTTTGTCTGTAGCACACACTATAGCGCTGATCTCTCAGTGTGAAACCCCGCGCCATCAGCGTGAGCCTCCATGGCTGTGACTCATTGCAACGCTAATATAACGTGGGCTTTCACTTTTCTTTTTGTTGGTTCCATACCACAGCAGCCTACCCAATATCGGCAAGTTAGACACTTGGGCGAAAGGAATATGAACTGCTATAAATAGTGAGAGCGCGACAAGCGAACGACTCTTTATTCTCTTTGCAATTATCTTCACCTGTACATCTTCTACATCTAAAAATATCATCACCAGCATGATTTAGCTCTAGCCTGGCCGAATAAACTGGTTCCTCACAAGTGGTGGACTGTGCTTTAACATTTTGTTCCCCCAAGTCCTCTCGCCCGTTCTCGCTGGAGCTCTGCTCGGGTCGTCGCATACAACCCCCTGCCATGGCGGCCCAAGAAAACCCTGGCCCATTCAACATCGCCGTCTTACTGCAGCCACCGCCACCCGCTCCGCCCAACAACACTCGCCTGCGTGATCCACCTGTGTTTTCCGGTCTCCGAGGCGATGATGCCGAAGACTGGATCAAGAACTACGACCTCTTTAGCGATTTGAACAGGTGGGACAATCCACAGAAGTTGCGCAGCGTCACATTTTACTTGTCCGATGTTGCGAAAACTTGTTTCTTTAACCACCACCCGGATCTTCCCGACTTGAACACTTTCGAGCAGCAAATTCGCCAGATATTTGGTGCCCCTGCAGTTCGCACTGAGGCAGCAAAGAAGAAACTCGCTCAACGCACGCAGCGGCCGAGTGAATCTTACACCTCTTATATTGAGGATGTCCTTGCACTGTGCATGCGCGTTAACACCAGCATGTCTCAGAACGACCAAATACGCCACATTATTAAAGGCATTAACACCGTCTCCTTTAACATTGTGGATGGCGACGTACTAATTCTCCCTTACGGTCATACCCTACGTAGGGGCATTGTGATCACACCGGGGCTTATTCGCTTCTTCGATGGGTGTACGTGCCTAACCGCCATAAATCAAGCGCCCGAGTGTGTACTGCTCCCCTGTGGCTCAACAGTATCTTGCGCGGTCGACAGTGAGCCTGTTGCGATTGTTACTCTTCCGAACAACAACCACAACGATGTTTCGAAGTCGCAATCATTGCCATTCAATGCCTCTGCCACACCTGTGTCGGCAACAATAAGCAATGACTTAACACCTGATCAAACTGAAGATTTGCTCGCCCTGTTAAATAGACACCATTCTCTATTTGACGTGAGCTCGCCCGCCCTCAGCATGACTATCACCGCTACTCACAGCATCCAGACTGACGGCTCTCGTATTGTACATCGGCATCCATATCGCGTGTCTCAGGCAGAACGCAATATCATCAAGGAAAACGTCTCAGACATGCTACATCGCAACATCATACGTCCTTCCTCGAGTCCCTGGTCATACCCAGTTGTTCTCGTTCAAAAGAAAGATGGGACAGTGCGTTTCTGCGTCGATTACCGTGCGTCAACAAAATAACGAGCAAGGATGTTTATCCCCTCCCTCGGATCGACGATGCACTGGATTCATTACAGGGCGCAGAGTATTTTTCCAGCCTCGACCTTAGGTCAGGCTACTGGCAGATACCAATGTCGGGGTATGATAAAGAGAAGACCGCCTTTTCAACGCCAGATGGGTTGTACGAGTTCAGTGTGATGCCTTTTGGACTCTGTAATGCGCCCGCCACCTTCGAACACATGATAGACGGCGTATTGCGTGGTTTGAAATGGAAAACATGTCTGTGTTATCTCGATTACATAGTAGTGTTTTCATCCACGTTCTCGCAGCATCTACAACGTCTTGACGAAGTCCTGACATGCCTTGCAAAAGCTGGTCTACAGCTTAACACCAAGAAATGTACCATTGCTATAGCAAGACAATCAAGGTTCTCGGCCACCTTGTCAGCAAAGAAGGAATTCAGCCCGACCCCGAGAAGCTTGCCGCTGTCCTCGATTTCCCTCGTTCACTACGTCAAAAGGACCTGCGCAGCTTTCTTGGGTTATCTTCTTACTTCCGGCGCTTCACACGTGGTTTCGCGGAACTTGCGTCTCCGCTCCATCAACTCCTCGCAAAGAACGTCCCCTTCATTTGGTCCGAAGACTGCGAAAGCGCTTTCACGGCATTGAAGCAAGCCCTCACGTCGGATCCGGTACTGTGCCACTTCGATTCCACCGTACCCACCAGCCTTCACACCGACGCAAGTAGTCATGGTCTTGGTGCGGTACTCTTGCAGCGTGACAAAAACTCACGCGAACGCGTCGTTGCTTACGCAAGTCGTGCTCTTACCGCTCCAGAAAAGAACTACACTATCACCGAGCAAGAGTGCCTTGCTGTTGTTTGGGCAGTGCAAAGATTCCGACCATATATCCACGGTCCTCATTTTACCGTAGTGACCGACCATAACGCCGTATGCTGGCTTTTATCGCTGAAAAACTTATCAGGTCGCCTTGGTCGCTGGGCGCTTCGCTTGCAGGAGTATGATTTCGATGTCGCCTACAGATCCGGGAAGAAGCATCGAGATGGTGATGCTCTATCGCGCTGTCCTTTGCCCAGCGGAAGCAATTCACCATCGCTACTCCAAAACGACAGCACCTCTTCAATCGCAGCGCTAAGTTCATCACCTGCCACCCTATCCGTCCTTGTTTCACAACAACGTGTTGACCCATACTGCCGCACTATTGTTTACCGCTTGACCGGCTCTACTACTCCTCCAAACGCCAGACTCCGTCGACAACTTAAACAATTTAAGCTTGTCAGTGATGCTTTATGTCGCTACATTTACTACATCGATGGCAACAAGTGGGTACCTGTCATCCCACGTTCTCTGCAACGTGAAGTTCTGGAAGCCTTTCATGATGATCCAACCGCTGCTCATCTAGGCTACCACAAGACTTACGACAAAATACGAAGTCGTTGTTTTTGGCCTGGCCTCTCTTCAGCCGTCGCTAAGTACGTCGCCTCCTGTGTCCATTGCCAACGGCGAAAACGACCGACAACTGCTCCGGCTGGCTTAATGAAACCTCTTCCTTGTCCCGCCTCACCTTTTGAAGTCGTTGGAATCGACTTGTATGGCCCTCTTCCTATATCATCCAATGGGAATCGCTGGATTGTCACGGCAGTCGACCACCTTACCCGCTACGCAGAAACAGCTTCTATACCACCTTGGACTGCCACTGAGATCGCCAATTTCTTTCTTCGCCACATCTTTTTGCGTCATGGAGCTCCACGCATTCTCCCCAGTGATCTGGGCAAAGTCTTCCTATCTTTCATTGTCGAGCAAGTTTTGCGTGCCTCGAACACTGTTCACAAGAACACTTCTAGCTACCACCCGCAGACCAACGGATTGACTGAACGATTTCATCGGACCCTATCGGACATGATCGCCAAGTACATTCACCCCAACCACACGAACTGGGATGCAATTCTACCCTTCGTTACATTCGCCTATAATACGGCTGATCAACGCACTACCGGCTTTTCTCCATTTTTTCTCGTCGATGGTCGCTCGCCGAGTTTCGCTCTGGATGTCTCTTTCCTTTCGGCCCTTGCACCCTCGACGGCTCCTTTCTCTGAAGAATTCCTATCTCGTCTCGCACACTGCCGTCACCAGGCCCGTGTTAACACCGGCCTCGCTCAAGACACTCGAAAATCTCGCTACGACTCGTCTCGCCGTGTTGTGAGTTTTTCCCCTGGTGACGAAGTTCTTCTATGGACTCCACTACACGTCCCTGGCCTATGTGACAAATTCATCAGTCGCTTCATTGGGCCATACACGGTGGTCGAACAGACATCTCCTGTCAATTACCGCGTTTCTCCTCTTAGCGCTAGTCCTGATCATCGTTGCCGAGGAACAGAGATAGTGCACGTATCTCGTTTAAAGCCTTATGTGCGACGCATTTCATTATACTCTCAAGCGACCAGGCGGCCGCTTTCACCGCGCGGGGGAATTAGTGTGAGCGCGACAAGCGAATGACTCTTTATTCTCTTTGTAATCATCATCACCTGTACATCTTCTTCATCTAAAAATATCATCACCAGCGTGATTTAGCTCGAGCCTGGCCGAATAAACCGGTTCCTCACAATATGAATAAGGCTAGATAAAGCAAAACAAATACCTGGAAGATAACCTTTTCTCTTTAATTTTCGTCTTGCTCTGTTCTGATTGCGAATAGGCCAGTAAGTCCAGTAATAAATTGGCAGGGTAAATTTAGCTTACCTTCTTTCCAACGGATGGTTTGCAGAGCTCCTCTTCAGTCTTCCATCTTATGACGCTGTAAAACGTACCGTATTGAAATCGATGGCGTTTCGCAGGTGGGCATGAAAGCTTCATCGAAACTAGAAACGATACACAACTGCATTAACTCTGGGTTCGAAAGTCATTTGAATCTTACGTATACGCACAGCAGTCGTGCTAGAACGTGTTACGTTCAAGCAAATATGATGTTCATGAAAAGCATCACGTGTTTTATTCCCACACACTAGGCTGGACCAGTGACATAATGCATAGGTTTGTGTCTCATTGGCACATGACGGCTCCTGACGTGGATTCTACTTAGTACGGTTGATACTACTAAAGACAACATGCTGCTCCAAATATTAGGATAAACGTGGAAGGCTATTCGGGCATTTCCTTTTCTTGTTTTTTCGGCATTGAACATAATCGAAACCGGGGGACTGAATTTCCTGCTGTGCGAGTGTTGGTTAAAGTAAAATGGTCAAAGCCAAAGCTCTTGCTTCTGTCCTCCTTGAGCGTACAGTTATTCCGTGGAGGCAGCAGTTATTTCTATAGAATGTTGTACTGGCATCGTCAGCGAACAATAGACCCAGATCACCCATTGTCCACCATTCCTTCGCTCACAAAGAACTACATATCCGCCTGTATTTTACCCTGCGTTTATATTCATCTCCTTCAGTGGCTTGCGGGAATGGCTTCTTGAGCACTCCCCGCGATCCCGTGAATGCGACTTCCGGTAACGTGCTTCCGTTTCCACTTCGAATCCCCGCGCATGTCCTCGTAAAAAATACTTGAGCTTAGAAATTTGTTCGTCATTTTACATTACTCTCGGTGCATTCAAGTGTGATCCGCATATTTAGCTTAACCGCAAAGAAGCTGTGCTCCTACGATCGAAGACAGGTATTCGACGTCCAGCCGTAGTGCCCGCAAATTGATAATCACAACAATTGTCGCTGTTTGAGGTTCCATAACCGCAATATGTACATGAGAGGAGTGGGGAGCTCCGTAAGTACACGGGCCTTAAGCATTTCAAATTGTGTCACCAATGCAGGGACTCAATCCAGTGACCTTGCATTTTGATATAGGTGACATGCGAGAACATTCGGCTACATAAGTTTACTTTTTGCTGTTCGCCGTAATTATAAGCTGATTTCCCGAACATTCCATGGACTACACGTTGCGCAGAGCTTATCTGCAACGTTAGACTTGCGCACCTCATTGGTGATAGCGGCAATTCGTTCACACATAACACCAAAGGCAGCTACCAGGTTTCGCTTCAAGTACTGTATCATTCGCAATTATGGTACCGCTGCTGCAAGAGAATCCGCTGGCGGGGTCAAACAGCTATCACAGAGTTGGGCTCTTCATGTCTTCAATCTCTTTCACATGTTTTATTTTAGCATCCACTTCGTTGTCTTCTGGTAAGCGCAACGGATACGCTTCTTCTGTCGGATCGTTACAGCGAATACTGATCAAATATGTCGCAGCACAAGAAAAACAAACTGGTTATGTAGCCAAGCCTATCGCCTCTCAATGTCGCGCTAACGATGAATGGCGGTCGCCTCTCGTGTGTACAGCCCGATAGCGACACGAGGTGCGGAACATATGCCTATGTTGACACAGAAGCGAAGTGATTGACGTTTAGACTGTCATGCAGCCTGCGCGAAACACCGAAGCGATGACTGGATGCCAGCGTGCCTTGCTTGTTAGCCTGAAGGAACGGCAGTGTTCCCACGAGGCTTGGTAAGCAGACTTGGCAGAAAAAACTGCAAAAGCAGTGCGTTATGCGTCAGAACTACGCATTCCCTGTGCACTGCTGCCGAACTAATACATCTTTTCATGCCATGTGTTGTCGCTTTTTGACCATCAAATAGTCATTGCGCCACTAAGCAACGTAGATCATCAATGCCATCTTCGCGGTCTTCTGGGCCACACTTTTGCTTGACATGATTATATTGAACGCAATACATCATAATATTTCCACATCACCTTGCTTGCTCGTTCATAAGTGTCTTTCGGCACTGACTTTGGTGATGTCTCAACAGACATGTCACATATATAAAAGCGAAAGTGCTATGGTCGCAATGATCAACGCGTCATTCTACAATGGCTGATAGCGATGCCGGCTTCGGAGAGGACGAAGTTGTCTGAAGGTGATGCAATGATGTCGATGATGACAAAATCGTCACCAGCGGGACTGAATTCGATTGTTCGCTCCATAGCAAAAGCAACACGCAAATGAAATTTCGAGCACTGAAGTGCATTCGCAGTGGTACAAAGCAACAAATAGTTATTCCGGAAAAGATGGTTGAATCTATCAACTAAAAAAGCTACCAGCTTTCTTAAATAGAATCAGTAAAGAGCAGCTTTTTAACATTCCGGAAACCTAATTTAAAGAACTACAGTGACTTTTCATCACACTGCCCTTATCATGAACATGCTTTATAAACAACGCCGTCTTTTTTTTTTTCGGTTTTCGCTGTTTTTTAAGAGAAAAAATTTATTTCTTTATTATGTTTCTCATTTTGTTTCTTTATTATGTCTAATGAAGCACGTTACGTTTTTTGCATGAAGGATATTCATGTACAATATATTAAGTGTGCATTTCATTGTTCTCTTTTTTGTTCATTACCATCTTTTACGCTGTAACACGTGTAAGGTGGCCAGGACGCTCTCAAGCTAATTGTACCAGCTTTTTCCCCTAGTCTCCCATGTAATTTTGTTGTATTATAATAATCATTTAATCACTGATTAAATAGTGGAACGGCATTGTTTCTCGCAAGAGAGGAAACTAACGATTACTTATACATTCTACAGCACGCTGTTGCGTCTCCAGATATAATGTATTGCACGCCCGTTAGCCGAAGTCTGTGCCTCGCATCCCTGCACCCCCTATCGGAGTGTTCGGGAAGCTTTTGTACGTGCTTGCCCACCGTAATTACAAGAACCCGTGAAGATGGTTTTCAGTTGATGATTGACGGTAATCTAGGCTAATTGCTTTTTTTTATCTAAGGTGTCGTTCGTTTCCGTGTTTTTTTTTTTTTGCTTTAGAATGGCTTGTTTTCATAAAACACAAGTTGGAATTATTGAGGACTGAAGTGAATGCCGGGAAGTTTCCAATTACGCGTGTTCGTTATGGTCAGTGCGACGTATTTACTGGTAAAGACAAAAAACTCAAAAGCAAAAAAAAGTGGAAAAAGGGGAAAGGAGTGTGGAAGAGAACCACACAGGTTTTTCTGTATGTTCTGGCAATTTGTCGGTGGAATATACATGCAGATTCAGGTGGGTCTTTATAAGTGTGTAGGTGGAAACCATTCTTTCGATTTTTTTCGATAAGGAATACGAACACAAATTAAGCTGTTGTGATGAGTGAAACGGCAGAGATTGTTTCTTTTCTCAATGATTAGCATTCAAATGTATCTTGAGATACCGTTTCACCAAAGATACTTCTCGTGATCAAATAAGACTCGGGCTTGGAAGGCTTCCTTATGAATAATAAAATGAACTCGAATGACTTAAGCTATTCCCTGCTTTGTTGCTGGGAAGAATAGGCAGACTTTGCAATTTCAATCCTGCGCATCTGCACGCCCCTGTGAAACACAGCACTATACTCTCACGGGGTATAACCTTGAGTTGTCCCCGACTTCTCACGAACCCCCCGGCACATTCTAATCACTAGGTGGCATTTGTAATTGCAGTTGTACGTGGAAGCTTCGACTCGGAAATGCAGGCTGGAAATGACTCCAGCACTCCGGATGTCTGCAGATCTTCGGCAGCCTGTAGGCGAATTCACCATTCAGGACGACGCGGCTATAAGCCCGGGGAATACAATCTGTGTTAAATGACGTCAAAAGGAAAACAAGTGTTGCTGCCCGTGATCGGCAATACAATGTGTTAGTTCGTCAAGGGACTTCGCTCATTTACAGATCACGTAATTAAGAGGCAGCGTACGCTGTTTCCTAGTGAAGGTCCCGCTAAATTACTTTCAACTTCTCCAAATGGCTCAGCTCAATGAAGCGGACCAGTTTAGTAGGATTTAACGTGTACTTCCTCTGCTCTGTAAACGCGCGTGGCAAGCTCCCTAGAGGCAATGCTGCGTGCTAGAAATATTTATCCGATGCGCCAGAACAGCATGCACGCAGAGTGCGCAGTGTTAAAGCACGGCTTCCCAAGTGGTCTAGGTGTCCTCGAGACAAACATAGTTGAAAACACACAATCTAGCTTGTGAGAGGCGTTACAATGAGTCATAGCCGTCGGCTTTATTCCAATTATGACCAGTGTCCTACATGTAGGATGCTGAAACTTTTCAGTGCAACTCGAGTGTTTTTTCTGTGAAAAAGGTAACGCCACCTGAAGTGTGTTTATAATGCCCTTTCCTCGTCACATGCAAGTCTAGGTAATCGCTGGGCTACAAATAGCCACGTTCTTGCAGTCAAAAAATGGCTATTTCGTGTGCGTTAGCTTAGCGTCATACCACGAAAAAAAAAGTAATATAGAGGCAAAATTATTCTCGATGCTGCTGATATTTTTGTCGATTGTTCGTTAGTTATTGGGTGTGCAGTAACTTTGCCATGACAGTGATAGGTGCGAATGTTTTTTTTTCTGTTTGTAATGTGTCAAACATTGGTGTCCTACATGTAGGACGGCTTCAAAACCATTGTTCAAAAAAGTTTTTTTATTAAAAGTCTTATTCTGTTTTCTGAGGTCATAGAATCAATCTTTTTGGGGAAATCATTTTGGGGAAATAAATTATTTTTGTTAAGTTTACTTAGTTTGGGCATATATGGGTTGATTGATTTGTGGGGTTTAACGTCCCAAAACCACCATATGATTATGAGAGACGCCGTAGTGGAGGGCTCCGGAAATTTCGACCACCTGGGGTTCTTTAACGTGCGCCCAAATCTTATATATGGGTTAAAATTGTTGTTTTTGTGAACAAAAACAGCTTTCCAAAACGAATCAGTTCCACAGTAGTAAGACAAGCTAGTCCAATTGCCTGCTTTTAAAGAAAAAAACTTGAGACGTCAAGTGAAAATCCTGAATTTATAACAACTTCGCCGCTAGCAGAACACCGAAAAGCCGGTGTTCTGAACGCCAGAAAAGCCGGCGTAATAGAATCATCCTAATGTGAAGGAGTTAGTGACAAAAATAGTTCACAACGCTCCAGTGAAAATATTGCGAATACTTCAACTATTCTACATTATTTCGGCAGCACTACCAGGATACAAACAGTAGTCTGGTTGAAGCCCTGCGCTACCTCATTGGAATGAACATTTGTCTTCAATGTCAATGGTGGGCAGTCTCTAGAGGGTGAGTGTACACAAAGTTGGTTAGCTACCTGCAGCACGGCTGCTATGAGCGGAAAAATATAAAAGTATGACTTAAAATATTACGGTCACTTGTACGCCAGAACAACCATCTCACTAGCAGATATGCAGTAATGTGGGACGTTGGAATTAAAAATGTTAAGCATCTTGTTTCGTATGGCGTCCGTGGTTGCGGTTTGCGATTATTGTTCTCGGCTGCTGACCCGAAGGTAACAGGTTAGATTCCGGCCACAGCTGTCGCATCGAGGTGAAAGCAAAATTTAGAAGCCCGTGTTCTGGCCAATACCAGGGCACGTTAAAAAACACCAGGTGGTCCGAATTTTTGGAGCCCTCTACTGCGGTGTTCCTCCCAATCATGCCGTGGTTCTGAAACGCGAACCTCAACATATAATAATAATAATAATATTATTATTATTATTATTATTATTATTATTATTATTATTATTATTATTATTATTATTATTATTATTATTATTATTATTATTATTATTATTATTATTATTATTATTATTATTATTATTATTATTATTATTATTATTTTCTCTAACGTGTAGCAAAGGCGTAGTACACAATAGCAAAGGCGTAGACGGGACGACAGCAACTGGGAGTTGCTGTCGTCCCGTCACAAAAAATTGCGTCTGAAGATTTTATGCCAGATATTTCATAAAAAACGGGAATTGATGGTGTCCTTTACATTAAAAAGCCAGATTATACTTCTCAACGCACAGACCATGAACCCAAAATAAGGTCATGCCGGGCCAGGACGAACCTGTATGCAAATTTGTTTTTTTTTTTTTTTGTAAAAACTATCAACCAATGGAATTGTTTCACATCTAAGGAAGTGTCCAGTGTCAATGAAAATGTATTTTTTTCAACTCGGTAACCCCCTGCTGTAACGCCTCGAGGCAAAGCAGGGATATATAAGAATAAAGAATAAATAAAGAACTAATGAATGAGGCCCAAGCAATGAGAGTTTTAGCACGAAATTTCATGTTCCGGAGAATATCAGCGTGTTCCTGTAAGATAGTCTCATTCGCATCGTCTTTCAGGTTTGCATAACGTTAAACATCATACAGTGCTGCATGCGGTAAACATTGACAGTAACTTGGCGAGATTCAATTTGACCGGGTTATATATGCCACGTGCACTTCAAGCCTTATTGGCAGCCAATTCGTTTAACCCCTTCAATCGGCTTCGAAGGGTTTTTGTGTGCTTTTTTTTTTGTGGATACGCAAAGCCCTCTTTTACTCGCATTCTGCATTTGCGCGGTACGTGAGCCAAGATCGAAGAGGAGTCAATTTGCGCATTGTTACTCCCGTGGGGAATGGGCCTGCGCACTTAACCTAGCCGCAAAACAAACAAGCATGACGCAGACGCATGTGTATAGAACTTGTGCGAGCAATTTTCTGTGGTATGCCAACGACTTGTTCTTCATCGATTGCTGACGCTTTGTTATGGCATAACTCGTACAAAATGCATACAACTTTTTTTCAATTAAACCTATTACATGCTATACTACCATGAAACTATATCGCCAGCAGCATCAGCAGCAGCCATAACAGCAGTGGTTCAGCAAAGACAGTCATTGCATTGGCCATGCCTCAGCTGTGTGCCTCGTTGTTTCATTGGCTGAAATTTGTGAAGCCGAAACATGCCAGCTGTCCTCGCTTCGTAAGAAAAAAAAATACAAATAAAAATGCTCACAACATCGTCATTCGCTTTCTTCGCTCAGTTTTCTTTGATGCGGTAATTAAAGCTGCGCCTTAGGTGATGATCATGAACCTGCTATGACGGTCTGTAGTGGTCATAGTGCTTGAATGCAGACCCGCAGATCACGGAATCGAATCCCGATCGTGGCGGCCACATTTTCAATGAAGGCGAAAATGCTCTAGGCCGGTGCTCACGTTGATTTAGGTTCGCGTTAAAACACCCCAGGTAGTCTAAATTTCCCGAGCCTTCCTCTATTGCATATCTCTTAATCATCCAGTGGATTTTGAGCGTTACACCTCATCAATTATTATTACATGATGACCGTAATAAAACGCAGTAACCTCGCATATGTAAACCATGTTCGTTAATCACGTCAGCGCTCATTGAAGTGAGCATTTCGACAGGGACAGCTATGGGGACCAGCGTCACCTACGAGCCAGAAACCACAGTGAATCAAGTTTCTTGTGTAATTTATGTGAAATTTATGCGGTGGACACGCAAGAAAGCGCATCAAACCTCTGTGCGCCAAGAAGGCAGCCATTCGCCTATCATTCGCAATGTTCGCAATGCACTGCGCATCGAGCATACAACGAGAATGTGATTTATGCGTTAGACCACCGCTGCAAGCGAAGCCAGCAGCGTCTCCTCCTCACTCAACCCTATGTAACATATCATACACACAAAATAGGAAGAAACAACCAAAAAAACAAAACATTGTAGGCTCGTCTTTTTCAAAAGAAGACTTTTATTTACAACGTGTCTCGAAAATTATCGTGCATCATGTCTACGACAAAGTACGCACACCCGTTTTTTTCTTTATATTCTTGCTGTTACCCTAGGCTGAATTAGTTTGTTTATTCTTGTTTCAAAAGATAGCCGCACTGACTTCAGTCATCCGTCTTGCTATATGTGCTACACCATAAATGCTTTCAGTGCAGTTTCTGCAATATCTAGAGATGGTGTGACTGAAGACGCAAAGGCATTGGCGCACAAAGCTTCCGAAGATAAAAGAAACCAAATATCACCATAAAGGTCGTTTTTCATGTTAAATATAAATAAATGCGAAGCATTTTTAGCAAGCCATAACCACTAGAAGCGTTTCTTTCTATCTTCATCCTACGTCGGGGTATTCTCGGGCCATGTTCTATGAATATGGGCACATATTAGCATATAAGCAAGCGTGTGCTGCTTAGTGTGCTGTGTTTATCTCTTTTTACCTCTCTCCTCTCTATCTTTCATCTCCCCCTTCCCCTCCCATGCGCAGGGTAACAAACCGGCTGCCTATAGGCTGGTTAACCTCCCTGCCGTTCTTTTCCTCCTATTTTCCTTTCCATACTTTAGCGTCGTCCGACTTCGCTGTTTCAAGCCTTGCAAGACGTGGTGCGAAATTCACCGTTTGCCGCATTCTACTTTATGCGAAGCTGCTTAAAGCGGCATCCGTTCGTCCCTCGTAGTCGTAGTCGTAGTCGTAGTCGTAGTGTGTAACTAGTGTTACATTTTGACCTGCAAGGTGGTGCTGGTGGGAGATATCTCCTGTGCTTTGTTGAACAATAAAAAGTTTGCGGCGTGCGTGTTAACTAAAAGCCGAATGCTCCTGTCTCTCATTCCCCAGTAGCAGCCATTGGAATGTGCATTGAGCACTATCTGACAAGAAATGGTTGCTACGTTATACTCGCTGGGTGTAACCTCCTTAGTTTTAAAAAGGTTTAGCGAGCGTTAAGCCGCAGTGCCATGACCACAATGAACTAGTATATACCATGAACGAACTCGAGGTGGTCAAAAGTGGAAAGTAGATACGAAGCGCGAGCCGTAAGGAAGTGTGCGTGTGCCACCTCTCGTTTAGTCCTTGGAATGTCCGCTGGATGGCGGTGCTTCTATATGGGGAATATATGATGAAAAGATGCGAGATTGTGTTGAATAGATGGACGAACGGACACACAGACAGATGCATGAACGGACGCATGAACGGACGCATGAACGGACGCAGGGGTGGATGCATGGACGAATGCAGGGACGGACGCACAAACAGACGCACGCACGGACGGGCGGATGGACGCATGGACGGTCACGCAGATGGACGCATGAACGGACGGAAGCAAGAACGAATGGACGGATGAATGCTTCGCCCCACTCTCCATCATTCACTCCGTGGATATGCTGCCGTTTTTTTTTTTTCATCGCAGCCTGGTTACCACATTAGGAACGTTCTGTATTATTCAATTTGTAGTTGTGTTTGCGCACAGAAACGATATGGTATGAACGTAGACGTGCGCTCAGGTTTGCCAAGCTTTTCTTTCATTTTTCTGAAGAACCAGCAAGACGCAGAACATGGCTAATCAGAAGAAGGATAGGTCAACCCGGAAAATGTGTTTCTAGCCTGCTACGCCTCACGTGGTTAAGTGGAAAAAAAAAGAAAGAGAAAGAGTAAAGCATGATGAGAAGTGACTATGGTATAGCACAATGAGTCGATGACCAGCAAGTTTGCCCATAGTTTCATATTGTTGTGTCTGTTCCGTTGCTTTTCTTTTCTCGCATTAGTATTTTTGTTATTCATTAGGTTTGTTATTCGATAAATTTGGGTTTCTTCACATATTCCTTGCTTTGTTTGCTATAAACTCAGTCTTGCAGACAGGTATGTACTTAATAAAATGTTCATCTAACGTTCTTTTATAAGTTCTTATAAAAAATTTGTAAATGCGGCTGCTTCTTTGTTAAAACGTTTAAATTATGTTTACAATACTGCTTTTTTTGCGCTTCATAGTCTGGGACGGGTTACGGCACCTTGTCAGGCATTAATTTGCCTTTTTGCCAACCCTGCCCCTTACTTGTGTCTACTGTACTTTGTACTTTGTAAATAAAGAATTGTACTTTTTTACTTTGTAAATAAAGTATCAAGGGTATAGGTTAGTATATATAAAGCACCACTCATTACCTTAAAAAGTCTTTTCACGCGAGTGTCTCTTTCCCAATGCAACTTTCTCAGTTTCGTACCTCGTGCAAATATAGATAGGCGTTTGTCCTTGCAGAAGGCCGGTCAGCCTCGTTCTACTTTCTTAAAGGTGCATCGGGGATTAATGCACTCTATGCGGTTAATTCCCTCAAGTTGACAAGCTTACTGGTTAATGTCGCGGCTTGTTAACAGATCATTAATTTCCTGGTTGTCATTTATTCCCAAAACGTTGCGACCAACCTTCAAACGCCTTTAGAGAGGCGTAATAAAATTTTACGTAGAAAAACAAATTAACAAAACCTTATGGTGATTTAGGGGAAAGAAAATCAAGATTGGACGTTGAGGCACCTTGACTTCGCACATTTCGTGTTCTGACAATCTGGACGTTTTTCAACTTGCTAGCGCAAGCCTATTCCCCATCTGTTATATTCCACCTACATTTCAGGGAAGACACCCGCGTAGTAAATGGAAATTACTATGATCACGCTTATCTACCACGGTATATCAACGATCAACACAGGTTGCAGGTTTTCCGCACAGTAAATCGGCAGCCATAAGCCGCCAGCTTGCTACTCCCAAATAACTTCTATTAAGTGCACATGAACCTGTATCACTATAAAGAGCTTGAAATTTTGTTCGTAAATTCTACCCTGTGTTCAAGGCGTGTTAGCATTTGAAGTGCAATTAAAAACAGACTCCGCAGTGAATTCACCAACCGTAGGGTAATAACTCTAATTTTCGAGTACTTTCCGAATTTTTTTAGGTCAGCGCGGGGTAGTAGGATGCTGAGACGATTTTCTTAAAAGACGTAGAGTATTTTCCACATTTTTTCTCTTCAGCAATCAGCAAAAAAATGTAGACAATCCGCGTGACACACCCAATGATTACAATCCTAAAGATATATCCAAAACATAAACTTTCCTTGAACAATTTTAAACTCTCCTAAATCACATGTCACCCTCATATGGCCGAGACGAAAGAATGTACCTCACACATCCCCGCGCTAGCATTTTTGTCGTTTTTTTCTGATGGTTCTTTTTTTTTCCTTCGCTCTCCTCTCCCATTCGTTCGCTGTATGGAGGGGCTTTTTCATTTTCATTTTATTGAGGTAGTTATGACCACATTTCAAGAAATTCACAACACTGATTAGACCCATTGCCATAGGCTAGCAGGGGGTCTAATGGAAGAAAGTATACAAGCAGAATACAATTTGTATATAAAAAAGTCAGAACATAATAATGTTCCTGCTTATTATTCTATTGGTTTTTTGTTTTCTTTTGTTTTTTATTCATATTTCTTTTTTTTATGCTGTGTTTATTCTCTGACAATGTATTTTAGTGTTGCTTGATGATTACCTTTTTTTTTTCCTCCATCATGGGAGGTCCCGCCTGCGGTTCTTACCTTGGGACCTCCCAGTGAATCTGTACCCATGCACTTTTTCATGTTCACGCTTGATGATGATGATGAATAAATAAATGTTAAAAAATGTTAATCAAAAAACATTGATTTTTCAAAAAACGAAAAATACAAGAAGATATCATTGTAATTTAAGGTGAAGTAAATGCTCAGAAATGTATATAGAACACATTGTTGCACTTTGTTCATAAATAATGAAATAATCAAAAACAGACAAAACATCAAACTATGTGTAAGGCTTAGTACATGGTCATTACTATTGATCTACATGTAGCAAATATTTGTTGAGTGCACTCGAGAAAGCCTTAGAATCTTTAATCTGAAGTGGTATGTTATTCCACACTTTAGCTCCTACAAACTGTAGGAAGCGTTCACCATACACGTTTTTAGTAGGTGAAAGATTGATTGCGCAATGTCATGCATCTAGTGACGCGGGACGAGGAAGAAAAGATAGATACCACCAAAGGTACACTGTGTGCAATAACAATATTGATGGTGACTGCGGTTTTATGCTGCCGTAAGTAATCAAAACGTAGAATATATAACTTGTGAAACAAAGACGCACTGGCTTCATTATATGCCGCATAATCTATTATTCTAAGTGCACGCTTTTGTAATATTCGTATAGGATTAAGGTAAGTTTGAAAGGTCCACCCCCATGAGTCTAAGCAGTATGATAGATGACTATAAACAAACGAAAAATAAAGGACTCTGAGAATATTTCTGCTAAAATAATTTCTAGCAGCCAGTAGCATACTGCAGCCAGATGCTAGCTTAGTACAAACAGAGGTAATTTGTTTTTTCCAAAGTAAGTGGCTGTCGAACACTACACCGAGATATTTAAATTCTTTTACATGCTCAAGTTGGCAGTTGTTCTTTGTAACTCGAAATTACTCACAGTTTACATCTCGGTATAGGGAGTGAAAAATGGTGTATTTGGTTTTCGTTGCATTGAGTGTTAATTTGTTCACTGTAAACCACTTAAAAATATTTTCTAGTTCTTCATTAGCTCTACATTCTAGATCGGCTATGTTATCGGCGGTAACTATTAAAGCTGTGTCATCAGCGTACATTAGCATCTCGGCCGATTCGAGTATGCATGGCAAATCATTTGCGTATAGTGAGAATGACAGTGGCCTCAGGACCGACCCCTGTGGTATACCCCTGTCTTTAAGATTAATAAGAACGACGTAAGACCTTGCATGTTGACCATTTGATGACGTTCATCAATGTAGTTAGAAAGGAGGCTAAAAACTTTGCTGCGGAATCCATAGTGTTTTAATTTCATAAGCAGAATATTATGTTCGACGGTATCGAATGCCTTTTTAAATCAACGAAGACAACTGCCACAAGAAGGTTGTTGTGCAGTGCCTTGTTAATCTTCTGTGATAACGATAACGCAGCTGTTGATGTGGAATGGCGTGATCTGAATCCATGCTGCTCCGGGCAAAAAGCATTATATATTTCTAAGAATAGGCGCATTCGTTTTCCAAGAATCTTTTCGAATATGGTGTTTAATATGCTTAACACAGATATGGGCCGATAGCTTGAAGGATCAGAGCGATCGCTTTCTTTATATACCTGTACAACTTTGGCGTTTTTTAGACAAGATGGGTACGTCGACGTACGCAAGCAATGGTTAAATACGTGGCACAAGATGGAACTCAAAATATCAATGTGTTATCTTTCACTAAGCGAGCAGTAATACCATCTATTCAACTGGCTTTGTTGGTGCTTATATTGGCAACGGTGTCATAAATTTCATCCTCACTGATGTAGTGAAGAGCAAACGTATTTGTTAAGGAGGTTGAAAAATATTTCGTTTCTCTACTAGAGAATTTCGCGGCTAAGGTAGAGCCGATTTCAGTAAAGAATAGATTAAATTTATCAAGTATACGCGCATCGACTACATCAGGTGATAGACGCTGTGTTGGTTCTTTACCGACAACTTCTTTTACAATTTTCCATGTTTTCTTTGAATCGCCTTGTGCTTGGAAAATGAGTCGAGAATAATAGACCTTTTTTTTTTGTTGCCTCATTAGATTCACGGATTGGTTTCTTAACAATTTGAATGGACCTAAATAATATTTATTTTCTTTGTGCTGTCTCCACTTGCGGTAGCAGAAGTCTTCTTCAGTAATGCAAGGATCTCTGTTGTCATCCAAGGAGTTAGCGGGGTGTTATATGAGCGTGCGGACATGTTTGAACGACTGCATTCAATGGCATGGCGAAGGGCTCTTGTTATGTTTTCTAATTCAATGTTGGCGTCATTGTCATACAATGTTTTAAATTCGATGGAGAGAATGTGATTTCGTAATAAGTTGTAATTTATTTTGCTTGTATTGCTGAAAAATTGTGCATTCTTGTTTGGCGTTTTTCTTATGGAAACTAAGGTAGAAAGGTGATCTGCAATCGGTTCATTATAAACACCAGCATTCACTTTCGATGATACGTTAGTTAAGATGTAATCAATCGCTGTTGCCGACGTACTGGTTACTCTCGTAGGGGTATGTATGAGATTACAATAATTGAATGAACTAACCAATTGTGTGTAATCAGTGTAACTAGTGTTGGCGGTGTCTATGTTCATATCCCCAACGATGACTGCATGGTTCTGGTACTTAGTTGCAAGACAGGAAATAATTTCTTCCATCCTATCGAGGAAATGCGCTGCATTAGAATTTGGTGGACGGTAAACCACGCCAATTGTGCCAAAACAGTGGAGTCTGCTAAAAAGTGCTTCTAGATCGGGAGAGCTGTGGTTCAGGAAGGATATAACTGTATATGCGCAGCTTTTTTTTTTTTTTACAAAAAGCGCCACTTCACCACCACGTGAACATGAGTCTCGCTGATGTGATATGGTTTCGTATCCGGGAATGTTGACATTCTCTTCTTTTTTCAACCATGTTTCTGTAGTTGCTAGCACATAAAAGTGGTTTGTATGTTTAGTTAAGACAGTAAGAAGCAAATTTACGTTTTTCTTCATACTGCGGATATTGCAGTGTAATATGTTAGTGTATGTCTTATCTATGAGTTGATCTACTTGAGCTATCGTGACAGCCATTTCTCTGAAAATTCTTGTGGCAAGTGATCAAGAAGAGCAGCTACACTAGTTTCGCGAGATCATCCTCGCATGTAACGTGAACTACCTTCAAGTTCTCAGACTTCCTAGCAAGGATATTTCCTTCGGAAACCCAGACGAATCTCCAGTTCTTATCTTTCTTTCTCTGTATAGCCTTACCTAATAGAACCTTATTTTCAAGACACAGATGTTCGTTCACGAACACAGGTTGATTTGTACTGAAACTAAGAGTTGACGTGTTAAGCCTGTTCTTTCTTGATGACTTTACTATTAGATCACGTTTGAAGCGAGACAAGAACTTAACGACAATATTTGGAACATTGTTTGCCTTCGTCGGCACTCGGTGAACAACCTCAATATCTTTGGCGCTGACCTCACGCAAACAGTCGGCAATTTTTTCCACAATCTCTATTAGGTTTTCCTTCTCAACATAGGGGATGCCTTTCTGTTTAATGTTCTTCCGTCTCGAGTATTGCTGTAGATCTATCAACTCTTTTCTTGTATCTCTTAATTCTTTTTTAATTTCCAAGTTTTCTTTCTGACACTCGATGCTTTGATTTCTCGCCTCATTCAGTTCCTTACACAGCGACATTATTTCAGTCTTTAGTACGTCAAAGCTGTCACTAGTAAAGCTTACAGATGCCCTGATGGATATCAATTCTGCCTTGATAGCATTGTACAATGAATCAGTATTGTTCCCGTCTGTTTTGATAGCAGAGAGAACGTCAAGAAGCTTCGTGTTCATATCCTGCATTGCCTTCCCTATTTCCTTTACAGTACTTGGTGGTTTTTCACCTAAGGTATTGGCGAAATCCGTTAGGGCATCCATTTTTCTTTTTCGTTATGGCGGTCGGTTCCGGTAATTGAGGCGAAACGCGTCCTCATAAAAGGCAAAAAAGTCACCGTCGATGTCAATGAGAGTGTTGTAAAAAAAAAAGGTTATAATGTAACAACGCCCCTTCATACGATCATCTTGACGTCACATATCGCCGGAACTTGAGACGTCATACTCACGTCATAGCGACGTCAGCGTGACATCACTATGTAATGTCAAATGATCATCTCATCACATGGTATCGTCACTTGACTACAGGCGAGCTTATCTCGAAAGCAGGTGCAGGCGCAGAAAGTTTGTAATGCTTTCGAGGCCGGATTCAGTGTACAACCATGCTAGGCGCAGAACTCTTTTGAGGCCGGGAATGCAACGGACTAAAAAAAAATTGCTGAAGGCCTTGACTATTTCAGAAAAAGAACTATTTTCAACCTTCATTTTCAGTAAGGCACCATCTCCATGAAAAATTCGTAGGGGGGGGGGGGGGGGGCATGGGATGGGATACGTTTTCTACTTGCTATTGGCTACGGGCCTGCGAAGGGGACTCTCTTCTGGTGAGATCTTGTTAGCGATTATACACATCGTAATTAAATAAGCCTCAGTCCATGGGTTCGCTCTTCAAAACATTAAATTCACTTTTACTTCACTTCGATTTCACTCTTACCTCATGCAGGCTCACTAGCCTTACGATCCTTCTTGTTGCCCGAGTGTGCCGTTACCCCACAATCCAATTACTCTTTTTTGTGTGTGTGTGTCGTCGCTAAATGCACCTACTGCTGTTCTGAGTGCAGTGATGAAGTGTTGTCAGGTTTCCCGTTGATTTGATATAAATTAACATAAGTGAAAACACCGCATTTTTTCTTGCTTCATACACCTCCAAGAAGAGCTATAACACCCTATGTATAGTAAGTAATACACAAAAGATTGCTAAAGGCAGCGCTATGAGCAAAACTAGGTAGTCCCAATCTCGCGTCAATGGCTTCCGCATTTACTATCTAGTTTACATTCCTCTCACGGTACTGCCTTGCCGTGTGTGGTGCTTCATCAAATTCAATCAGCGCTACCGAACATCTTCAATACGCATTCACTAAAACTTGACACACAAAAATGCGAAAGTAAGTCAAGGCTTGAAACGCATGGCGTCAATATGTCCTGCCGTGCTGCTTTGAAAAAAGAAACCAAATACTGAAAGACGGCCAAAATTTATTGCCGTCCCAAAACTGACTTGCTCACAATGGCTGTAGAAGGAAGAATTTGAAAAGCCCAAGTTCAATGTGACCTGAAGTATCTTTCATTTTTCGCCTGTATATTTCCTGTGGCCGAACGCCCAGTATGTGTATCTGTTCTATAAATGCAGTACATTTTCAGAAGCGTGTCCACCGCATCACAAACGAAATGACATTAGAGAAACGTGTCAGTATAGCGACTCTCGTAGTATTTATGTTTTTAGCAGGCGAGCGTTCGTAATATTTATGGTAACTCTAACTTGACTGATATGCTCATTCACCAAAACAGGGAAAACAGGGGGGGGGGGGGGGGGGATTAACCGTAGCTGGCTTCGTCTCAGACGGGGACAGAAGGACTGAGGAAAACTGTCCCCCACAATAACATATGGGCCATCAATTTATTTTCACCGGTCTATAATTCAGGTGATCATTCGAGCAAGTCGATCTTTATCTTCACACTAATCTCTTTGTCGTGAAATGCAGTGAAGCACAGAGTTTTAACGACGTGGTCATCGTATGCATGCGCTGGAACGCAGAAATACTGAACATTGCTCTGTCGTCGACCGTACGCTTTTGATCACCAAAGGCCACCAATATAGCGCGGAGCACAAGTGAGTGACCGCGCGAGTGCGAGCGTGTCCAATGAAGCGGCACGGCACCTTTCAACCAAGCTTTCGTGTTCGACCAGGCTAGCGGTGTTTTGCGCTGATGCCCTCGTTCGATACTTCTTGCGTATGTTATACCCTCCAAGACACGTCAATAGTGCTATGCCAGCGGTAACGCAGTTTGCTCCACATTCCCGAGGAAAATTATGTCGCATGTTCACGCTCGCGGCCAGCTTATCGTTCGGCGCATTCCTGCACGCACCCGTTCTTTTGTTTATTTATCTGAGAGGATTCCTAATGTAAAGACCAGCGACGTCATCGACTGTTCGAACACAGAGCGCTTCTTTTGTCGATGTCGAAGCCGCGCACTTCATTTAATCGTCAGCGGCGTGATTCAGGGTAGACAAACAAAGCGGCAAGTGATAAGCATTTTTTTGTGTGTCGGCAATGCTATAGGCACCATACAGTGGACATTCCTGAAAGTTCTGGAGCTTGGGCCTACATGTTTCTGATTGCTCACACTGCATTCCACGTTGTCGCAGAGCTGTCACGCTGTTTTCTATCTGGGATGCCTGTACGTGCATCATATAGGTGCGAAACGGGGGCCTCGGCTTATGGCTGAGTTACTTGTTCTGAGTTGTTCCGTAAGTTACGTAAATCATGCAACTTTGTCTAGGAATAATGTCATTCTATACTAAGTACAGGAATTAAACCACGGGGCGGAACCACGATATTGAAGTAACTAGAAGAGTAAGAATGGGGTGGACCACATGCGGCAAGCATTTCCAAATCATGACTGGTAGATTGCCGCTATTCCTCAAGAGGAAGGTTTATAAAAGCTGGATCTTGCCAGTACTTACCTACGGGGCAGAAACCTGGAGGCTTACAAGGAGGGTTCAGGCTCAGTTTAAATATGGGACGATGCAGCGAGCAACAGAAAGGAAAATGATACGCGTAACCTTAAGAGACAAAGAGCAACGGGGATCAGGGAACGAATTGGGGTTAAGGATTTCATGGTTGAAATAAAAAAGAAGAAATACACATGGGCCGGGCGCTTAGCACGTAGGCAGGATAACCACTAGTCATTGAGAGAAACTGACTGGATCCTTAGAGAAGGCAAGCGGGTGAGGGGGAGACAAAAAGTTACGTGGGCAGATGATATTCGGAAGTTTGTGGGTATAAACTGGCAGCCGCAAGCACATGACCGAGTTAACTGGAGGAACATGGGAGAGGCCTTTGTACTTCAGTGGGTGTAGCCAGGTCGATGATGATTATGATGGTGATGATGATGATGATGATTATGATGATGATGACTGTCATTGTTCAATTAGCATCCTTCAATCTCAATATATGGAGTAAGCCCTCCTAGTGATCGATTACGGTGGTCAGTATGACAATTTCTGGGCGCACTGCAGTCTTGCAGAAGCAAACTTTGTCCTATTGTTTGGTTTAATTGTCAAGGCAGAGGTAGTCGTTACAAACATGTTAAAACGTTGGCGCCTCCAGTGCTCCTTTGCTCTTGATTTTTTTATAGCCCCTTTGTATCATATCACCGTATTGCTGTAGTTAACACGATAACGATCGTAATCACTCATCAGAGAGTTTTATGCTCCTAGGTTTAGCCCAGAGTTGTACTGAAGGAATAATTCTGCTTTCGACAATTACTCCTAGAGCCGCATCTAGCGAGAAATTACGCGAAGATACATTACGATTGCTTATCATTTTATTTTTTGTTGTGTTGAACGGGTACATGTAGAGAGTAGTGCTTCATCTATATTGTATATCCGCTGTGAAGCCTGTGCTAGGCATAAAATACAGTATCCAATAACGTAAATGCCAACATCGCCACCTTCACTCTAGAAATATTGCAGACAGAAAGGTACACTAATCTACGCTCCCTGCGCAATATTTATGCTGAGTTGTTCCCACTGACGCTTGGCCCACTTGCCGGGCGTTACATGCTTTATGCACATTCAACGCATTTTCTCTTTAAGTTATAGAATGCTACTTATAAATAACTTTGTGGCTCTATAACGATAAGTTTATAAAGCCAGAAAATATGAACCAACTCGCCGAAGGGAAACCTGATCGGATGCCAAGCAGTAGTGGTGCGCACTAGCATTGACCCGGTTGAAATGGCCGTCAACGCGGGTGCTGGAAGAACGGTTTGAAGCGAAACTCGGCGTACCATATACTCGAGTAAACGTTTGTTTGGAATGCGAAGACATCGGAGGTGGGTTGGATTTCATGTAAGTTTGATCGCAGATAAACGAGTCGAACGAGTCTTTCCACCAGACGTGTGGTCGAGCGTTGCGGATGGTAGAGAAGGTGAAGCGAGAGAGAAATGTGGTGCCAGTGGACGGAGGAGCCGGCAGCTGCGAGCGCTCTGGCAAGTGTGCTGCGGGTGAGGGAAAGAATGACGTCAGCGCGCACCTGCGAGGGAAGAGTACAAGGGGCGCGTGACGTCAACGTGCAGCTGCAGCGTGACCTACATGGCACTGCTCCAACACCTACGGCGAGGGGAACGAGTTGTGGTGCGTTCGTATGGACGCACGTATGTACGGCGTTACACCAGTGAGTCAAAGAGCTGCTTCGCATCTAATAAACGCAGTGCATTTAAACAAGCGTAAACCACAAATGTCACGTTGGACAACAGTGCTGCCCGCGCGGGAAGTGCCCGCAGCCAGCAAAAACAAAAAGCATTTTACACGTAACAAATCACATGTTTAGCCTTTCGAGCAGTGTATAGCGAAATTCTCAAGCGTCTACTATGCCACTGTTTTTTAGGGGCATCCTACCGACTTCGCATTTCCGTGTGGTCTAGCAGACTGCTTGTCTCATTGGCATGTTTAACATTTTTCTTTCCTTACATTTCTCTTGCACATTCTTGCTTCATGGTACCACTCTGGGCCTTTCATTCAGTATCACCACGATGTTAAGCTGTAGAAGCGGGATATGTGGAAAGGAACCGGGCTTCCACAACTCCATCTTTTCTGCTTGGTCATTGCAGTCTGCTCTACGTTTTCACATTCGGCAAACAAGCAGACAGCGGGAAAAATCACACAAAAAGTGAGTGAAGTGTCTGCCGCATTTGCCGGAAATATAAACACGGGGCCACGCTCGATAAAACAGCGCGCTGCAGTAGTGATAACAGCTTTTTCGCGGATCTTCTTGTGCTCTCCTCCGAAAGTTCAACTGAGAAAAACGTCACTGCGATTTCGTCTTTGTTGTGCTTTGTTCTCATCTCTTGAAAATCCTAATTTTGTCGACGTTACAGAAATGTGTTAAAAGACGTAAACTGTGCTTGCTGTCATTTTTTTAGCAACAAATTTCGTCTCTTCGTTCTATTCCATTGCCTGCGATTCAGTTTCTGTTTTTTTAATATCCTTAACTTTGAATTGTTTGCATAATTGTTTTTTCTCGGAAACCTTTCGGACTCAACATGCACGCATCAGACTTTTTTTTTCTTTTTCCGATTTCAAAAATGACAAAAATTACATCTTGTTACAAGAAGTGCTGCGCATTGAATATATATATTGATTGTCTTTGAAGCCGGCTTCTTCAGACAATCAATTGAGTTTGTCCCACGGAAAAAGTAAGCAACTTTGCTTCAAGATAGAGATAGGGGCATTTGTCTTACTTAAGCACCACCTCACTCCGTCAAAGTCGCAGTCACATGCGTATTATTGTCATTGATAAGAAATTGATGCCTCGAACTGTACTGGGTGATTTTGAAGGCTGACCTAGATAGAAAACGCGGCTACGATGCTGTTGAGACGCACCATACTTACGTTTACTGCATAGTTGACGTATAGTCCTACTTCTAACGCGTATGCCAGCTAGCGTACTTACAACATAAAAATGATTACAAAAAGAAAAGGAGGAGTTGAGCAGAATGGGCTTCAATGAATAGTCTTATGTGTATCATGTATCATTGTGAAAATAAAAGCACGAATATGAAAACGAACAAAATAATAAAAGCTGCAGTGTTAAGTTTACTTCAATCCACTGAAGCACTAAAGTACCTGCTTTTATCTCTCTCTGCTATTATCTTTCGTGCATCAGATCTTTTTGACTTTTTGATTGATCTATATGTGGGGTTTAACGTCCCAAAACCATTATATGATTATGAGAGACGCCGTAGTGGAGGGCTCCAGAAATTTTGACCACCTGGGGTTCTTTAACGTGCACCCAAATCTGAGCACACGGGCCTACAGCACCTCTTTGACTTCTAATCTGTAGACAAAAGCAACACAAATGTCCACACGAGAGATCTCAGCTCCCAAAACATAGTTACGTAAGATAAAAGACGCTGCATCGACGAGGCTGTACTAAAATATATTTCAAACGAGCACGTTTGCCGTGACAGGCTCTGATAAGAGATCAAGCAGAGATAGCCCTTCGTCCTATTCATCAGGCACAAACGCAGAAGTTTTCAGGAAATGTCAATTTACATCTAGCACCACATTAAGCACGTGCCAGGGTAAAGTGTCCTCAGGACAAAGAGGTTTCAAGAAAATGATTCATAAAACTGTGCTGCGCCATATCAGAGGAAATGCAGCACCCCAAGTTTATGAATGATGCCTACTGCTTGAAAACTTATCTTCCTTATGAACACTTCATGCTTAAGGACACAGTCACTGGTAAATCATCATGTTTATATGATACAGACCAGCATATATTGGCGAGCCAAATTTCTTTCAACACCCTCCACTACGTGGCCTTAAAGATCCAAGTGAAGGAAGAGCTATAGAATGAATTGCATATAGTTGAGCAAGAACATTGTGACGTCCAATCACCGGAAGACCATTTATTAGGGGCGAAGCTCCTGAAGACGTAGGCTTGTATTCCACTGTGGCCACGGTATAGAACCTTTGCTGAATTCGAAACATATGGGAGGCACAAAAATAGTTTTTCAATTAATTTTATTGTAAACATAGGCTGACCCCCGCATTCACAAATGGCCCCACCACGGTGGTCTAGTGGCTAAGGTATTCGGCTGCTGACCCGCAGGTCGCGGGATCAAATCCCGGCTTTGGCGGCTGCATTCCCGATGGAGGCGGAAATGTTGTAGGCCCGTGTACTTAGAATTGGGTGCACGTTAAAGAACCCCAGGTGGTCGAAATTTCCGGAGCCCTCCACAACGGCGTCTCTCATAATCATATGGTGGTTTTGGGACGTTAAGCCCCACAAATCAATCAGCATTCACAAATGCTCCTTCACTCAAGAGTTTTCCTCGACTTGAAAAAGTCGATAGGAGCACCTTCTCTTGGCAGACCAAGTCAGTGTATATCGGCAATATTCTGCAGCGATTCTTGAGAAGCACAGTGTCAATTTCAGTCAAGAAATGGCGCAGTTCTCAACTCATTCAAGTGAAGCATGAAATTCGAGTCGAGGAGTGTTTTGAATACGGGGTGAATGTGTGTTAAGAGACCACTGCTCCCATTAAAAAAGTCTATTTAAAAATGTATTGACGAGTTGATCTCTACTAAAATGTGCCTATGTGTTGAAGCTTCTCAAAGGAACCTGCAGCAAAAAGGCACACGTCGGGCTCTATACACTGTAAGAAAAAAAAAAGAGTCAAAAGAGGGTGACGACACGTGCAGTCTCTTCTGGTATTCACTCGACCCTCTTTAGAAGGTTGAAGAAGACAAAAAAGTCGCCATTTTTAGAGGAGTCACAGAACTCCCGTGAAGCGTGCTTCTATTAGCATCCGGGATGGAGGCGCCACCTTATATGTCATTGACGTCATGTGTCTGCTGTTTGGAATCATTTTTGCAGGCCCGCACGCCCGCTTGGCTCGCCTCGGCACTGGGCGCCCTCGCCTACTCTCTCCGTTTTTTGGAATGCGTTACGTTGTTTAGGCTGGTTGCGTGCCTCGTACTTTTGAATACGAGTCTACATGTGCACGTTCAGTGGCGGTCATGACAGGTTCCGTGCTCGAAGTGACGCTTGAAGTGAGAAATATCCATGAAGCTGCATACACGGACAGCGTGCGTCTGATAACGGTGAGTGCACTGCTTTCGAAGGTACTAATCACACAGCGCTCTCTGGGGTTTTGCAGCAGCTATGCGTAAGTAGGCTGCCAACCATTTGTAACAGTAGCCTACGTCCACGGGGCTGTTTCAGATGCTCAATTAATACAGTCACTTAACAAGTTGAAACCACTATGCGCGTTGTTGTGTGATTGCATCACTCATAAATTTACTGATACAGTCGCTTATCCAAGGCCATTATTTGCTGTTCGCACTTTGTGCCTGCACTGCTGAAGGTGCAAATTTAGTGCGATGCTTCCAGCACATACGCGGTGCATACCTGTGTACACCTGTGCGTTCTTTTTGAGCGTCCTTCTTCGCGCTTCAGCGAGACGCTGCAAGTATCGAGCTCCTTGTCATTCGTCGTATGGCATTGCCATTTCTTGTCATCGCATTCATTCCTTCACCCTCGCGGCAAAATTTGCTTTTTGGCTATTGTCTTCCAAGCCTCTCGAAACAATTGAGGCTCCTACGCAGTAATTGGAGCCTCCTTTTGATGATGAACATGTGGAAACCAAAGAGTAGCGCTGTTCTTTTCTTATTTTTAATGATACACAAAAAAGTGAATTCAGGACTATTAAAATAAAATTCAGTTCAGTTCATGAAGGATTCTCCCTAGCCTTTGGGCGGAAGCTATCCGAAATCACTTTGTAGAATGACCTATGTCTCTCTGGAGTATCTGCAGTATCTGTAGTCATTCATGAAAACAACCTGATAACAACGTCAAAAATTATGGTAATTCAATTCAAATAAGGGCTTCTACGATGACTGGTGATCGACAACTTTGTCAAAAATTGCAACATTGGTTCAATATAAATGCGGAGATAACCATCGCAATAACCCATTTATTGAAGAAGGAGCTTCAGCTATCATTCATTATACAATTTCTTGATGCTCCAACACGCTGCACAACTTAAGGTTTTTTTTTTTTTAGGAAGTGATAGTGTGTACTTTACGCACAATGTAACCCTTCAAAACAGTATGTTTTATAAAAAATTTGAAAACTTTGATGCGCAGACGTTTATTAGTAAAGTGTTGATTTCACCAACAATTCGTATACCCAACCAATAGATGGAAGCATTAAATATTTGTTAGGCAGACACCATGCAAAACAGTTGCGAGTTGCCTCACCAGCTTAGCCAGGAAATTTTTTCGAGACGAGGGAGAGGATAAAATATTTTAACGCCTCCTACCCATCTTCTTACTATGCCAGTTAGTTTCCTACAAAGGGTAGTTAATAAAACTTTGTACATAAAGAAAAATATGAATTAGAGTAAAGTGGCTTTCACTCTGAACAAAAAGAGAAACAAACCACCAAATTTTACAAATATTATATGTCGGAAAATGAACTTGATACCATGCCAAGCCCACGTCAAAAATAGGGTTTTAAAAATTTTCGCGATGTCCCTGGCCAAAGTCTTTCCACTTTCCATTCCTGCACCCTTCGCCTCCTCACAAAAAAAGTTTGTCACCACTCTGACCAGCTGCGCGAGAAAGGAGAACATGTCACAAGCCTTGTTGGGGAATACCTGAAGCCTCGTGTGCAGTCCGCACTATGCTAACCAACTCATCCGTTGTCCGAGCCACAGCTTGCCAGCCCCTGGTTGCTAAGTGGATTACTTGAAGCGGGCAATTACGCAAAACTTCCCGTTTGACTAATGAATCAGTCGCGAACTTAGGGGAATAATTTAGGATGTCGTTGAGTTCAGGTGTTCGATCATGCCCTCTGGTAGCAAGATTGGCGCATTCATTTTTAGACAGCGTGTGCACGCTTCGGGCTGCCGTCATGCTCAGGGTGTACTCGAGCTGTCTGGTGGACCCGCTAAAAATGCACGGGTCCATAGGTTATAGAATACACCTTGTTGAATGACATCCATCTTGCCGAGCTGTCTTTTTCTCGGCGTATGTTCATGGTTAGATTCCGCCCCCGAGTCGAAATTTGCATACTCGCACTGCAGACTAAAACACGCGACTATACTCCACGTCTTACGTGGGGCACTGTCGCAACCCGGTAATTACGTGGTTGTTTTCAGTCCAATTATAGATTGGTTGTTCAAGTGATTAGCGCTGACCTCAAACCCACGTTACCCCTTCGCACTGGTTTAACCAGTTAGGAACCTTCAGGTTCACAGCATTCACACTAGAACTACTTCGTTTAAACAAAGGAAGACACTGGCTTAATGAGTAAAGGTTTTACATATTATTACATGTTTTCGAAATAAAGGGAAGTGCTCGAATACAGCACTACAGAGCGTAATATATCCTTGTCACAGAGCTATTGGGCTGGTTTTGATCTGCACAAATATATATTTTAGAAAAATGCAACAAAAACCTTGTCCACGTTTGTCCGTTTTTGCACAAAGCAAATTTATAGGGTGTTTAAAAACTTCCAATATAGGTTGCTTTCACTTCATTCATAATGGGTGCAGTGTAATATGAACGTGCAAGACGTATTTAAAGACCTTCAAGTTTTCAAAAAACCGGGTGAATGTAAGGTTTGTGTTGGGCCCGCAGTGGCATCAATATGCCATGTAGTTATGCGACACTGCGTTAACGCGCTGGTAAGACATATCATCCAATCCTATACAGCAGCGCCGTCCTGCAACAGGGTATCTGGTTCATGAAATCTGACACACACTTTTGTAAATCGTGTACACCCGGCTGGTCAGTCAGTCCAAGCAGGCGTAACTAGCTCAAAAAGGGCTCTCTGTTGGTAATGTTTCAGGCTTATTTTTTACCACAGCGGTAAAGAATGGCTTTGGTGTTTATGACAGCGCCGCTCGTGTCACTATGCTCCATGGATAACGCGAGTCTGGCGCACATGCCGTTCAAGGATACCGTGGGTGCAGAAACTATATACAACTCCACCAAAATCGGCACCAACTCTCTCGTGCACCTCGCTTACGCACAATAAGCGACGAATCTCTGGAGCTATGTATTTCGCACAGCTTCGGGGAACACTGAAGGCTCGGCTATGCGGCAGTGCGTGGAGGCGTTCGCCGCATTTCATTTCCCGCGCATTTGTGGTTGTCGCGTGGCCGACTTTCTATGGAGTTTCGTGACAACTGCATCGCCCCGCAGTGTGCCGACGATGTAGTTTGTATTGCAGCAGTACGCCCTTCCTGATTAACATTGGCTAAGCAGATCTCCGGCAATGCGTATACATTCAATTTGTAGTACAACACAGCTTATGTAAGGAAGCTATGCTTAGTGTCCAAGATATAAGGCGGAAATCAACGACACATATTTATTTATTTATTTATTCAAAAATACCTTACAGGTCCGAAGGCGTTGAGGAAGGGGGGTTACAGTGAATGCGGAAGTAAACTTGTAAGGAAATATACAATACAGGTTGATAATAACAGCATAATGTGGTGTAATAGAAACTAACAATTCAATAAGTCAGCACCACTTGAAACAAGAGATTACAAATTGCTGATGAAAATAAAGGCCAACATTTCACAACATAAGATAGCTCGAAAGTTAAACAAATAAAAGAACTTCACGATACTCTATTAGACAAATGCATCTGAAATTTTTTTTTTTTTGCCGAAACGTGTTATAATGACTATCAGAGGCAATATTGTCGGGAGGATCATTCCACATGCGGATGGCTTGTGGTAGCGCTGATGAGTTAAACGTGTGTTCTAGTGCCTGAAATATGCAATCTAGTGCCTAAAATCACAATGACTTCTTAAGTATAAGTTAGTGAAGTTAGTTACAAAGGAAATGTAGCTACGTCTTGAAGCCGTTGTAATGCCCAGAGAAACAGCCAAAGGAGGAGTGCACCATGGGTGCACTTCAAAAGGAACCTACTACTTTGTCTTTTCCTCACAAAGCCAACCAGCGCGGTCAAAGTGGTGCACACTACAAGGCGTTGCGCACTATAAATGGGCAAAAATTTTAACCTAATTGGGTACGCTACGTCATATATAAAACTTATTCTGTAAGCTATTTTGTTCTGTGGTGCTATACCAGAGAAATATACGCAGAAAATCTGAACGTTGTAGTGACAAAATCACGAGAACCCTGCACGTGCGCGAGCTGTGATTGCGTCCATTTACGTTTATCGACTTTCATTTTAATGATTTGATGCCCAGTTCGAGGAGTCTTCCTGCAGAGCAAAACGCACATTCTGAAGACGTGGCACTTTGTAATAAAATATCTCGCACACGAAATATAAGTTTGAGTGACCATGATTCCTGAAAAACATTTCAACTGCCATATGAGACAAATTGCAAGCATTTGCTGAGGACGGCTTCAAAATGTGTGATTTATCTTAATAAAATTTCATATACCTTTATAACATTGAAAATATGCGTTCAGCGAGGTATCATAAGAGACTAAATTCGATATCATGTAGACTGCCTCCTGTTTTCGCATCAGTCATCAGTCGAGCGTCGTGTCATACAGAGGGGTCTGAAGATTTAATTTAAATTTGAGTTTTTATTATTGTTCATTTGACATAGTTCAGATATAATTTTTTGGGTTTTCCACTTGTCTCCAGACACTTTTTTTTCTTCTCATATAACAGAAGTACTTTATAGTCAATCGTATTTTTTTAAATTCGGTCGTTGATTTACTCTTTCATTAAACTGATTGGATATTGTCCGTTGCAATTATTGTTCTACTTTCATTTCACGGGGAAAAAATAGAGTACGGTAGTCATGCCATGCTTACGTTAGAAAAATGATAAGTCATGTATGAAGAGCTTCTTTTATTAACCCCCGCTAATCTTCTTAGCTCACAGATTCTTTTCGCAGCTGCACGAAGGGTGCTCTTGATGAAGTTTTGGAAGTGTGCACGTGCAGTGCTTCTTTAGAACAGTTACATTCAACCGATATCCATCTATCACAGACTAGATCATTAAGTTAAAAAGAACCGCCTTGGTTATCAAACTCTGGGAACAACAAAAGAAAGCTCCTCGTGGGTAATGGGAAGTGTTCGCTACTCAAAGAGGTGCTGTGCCTGAACATTGCTCTTCACTCTCAGTTCAGAAAAGGTTTTGAAAAAAAGGATGGGTTTGTCCTTTCGAATATTTCTTTCTAGTTTTTTTTTATTTCTGGTTTATTATTTGTATTCATATTCCACTTTCCTAATTTACCTTTACCGGCACATCACGATATTGACCATTTCCATAGAAATGCAGCGGCAGTGTATAAAACTTCCCCATTCAACCTCTTTTTGCAAGAGAGTTCGGCTCATTTAGCGTTGCAAGTTGCATGGTTTCTAAGGCTGTCATTCATACCAATCTAAAGTCTCTAGGATAAGTTACCGCTAAACCAAAATTTATAAAAAGAAACATTATCAATTACACAGAAAAGCAACTAAACGACACTTAAAAAAATATTCTTCGAATCGAAATAAGGCGCTCACGTTGTCACAAAAGATTCCGATACCACATGGTAGATGATCTCTCCAAAATAACGATGCCAGAAGGGTGGAAGGTTGAGATGTGCGTGCCTCTACACTTGTGCTGGCCAACACGTAGGTTCGTTTATGATGGAATAAATGAAATAAAAGGTAGATAAAAAAAAGTCACAATAATATTTGTGGCTCTACGTCCGAAAACCACGGCATGACTTCGAAGGACGCTGCAGTAGAGGGCCCCGCAAATTTCTACCATACGATGTTCGTACACGTGCAGTACTATCGCCCAATATGCGGATCTCAAGAATTTCGCCTCCACCTGAATGCAACCGCCGCTGCCGGAATCAAACGAGTGGCCTCCAGGTGTTTAGAAAAAGCAGTTAACGATTTAGAGTACTTGGTACTTTACTGAAGAAGAGCGAAAAGCCGTCCCGTCGGTCTCGCATGAATAGACTAGCTGGTAATCACACTGGAATTTTCAAGCGCCGAGATAGAAGTCAATGTAAACAACATGCGTGAATCAGTAGCTAGTACTGCTTGTACTTATTTAAGGTCACGTGTTCAGGGCACTTGTGTCCCCCAATGGTTACCTATTTCCTCCCACTTTTTTGAAAAATTAGGGCAACAATTTTAAACTCATTTATATACATACGCGTATGCTTAACATAGATCCAAGCTCCGACGAAGTCACTGATTCGTTTGGCGAATCTCGTAATCTACCGAACACCAAGTCACGGTGAAACCTTAACACAAACCAGCAAATAATTCCAGCTTATTCGCCTTTTCTGCACAATAAATAGCGCCCGAGGTTCCGCGCAAGCCCACTATTTACAAAAGTTTACGGTTACTAGTTTTTTCCTTCGCATACACCATCGCTCTCACATCGTCATTAAAGTGTTCCTTCCACGCACTCCTTTGTCTAGCATGGTTTCTCCTTAGAAGCTGCGTCACAACTTTCACTCTGAATGGACGTCGTCTGCTCTACTAAAGCAGTATATTGTTCTTGTACTTTCATGTACGGTGTTGCCGTGAGGCTCCGAATAATTGCATCATCTGAACCATTCCTTCTTTCTTAGTTTTGTTCAGCAAGTGTACTCGTTCTAAGAACTGGTGACCACTGGCCAGCGTCCTTTATTTATTGCCTGTCTTCTGCGTCGGTCATCGCTTACCTGTAAGCTTCGAGGCTGTTGTCCCGTGACGTGACAAATGGTCTCCCCGGTGCATGGAAACGATAAGCTCTATTACGTCCTCAACGCCTTTTGCTACATATAAGAAAACCTGAAACGTACCTCATTCTTCTAGTTGGCCTCATCCTCACATTCGTGTTCCCTTGCGGCAAGTATGTAGAAAGTAAAAATAATTATTCCCTGATGGACTAAACACGTTAGCTGCGTCAGTTTCTATCAAAATATTAAACAGAAACATGCAGCACTGCTTTAGGCTCTCGACTCAGCAGCAGCTTTTAATCGAATCATTGGTGAACAGAAATAAAATTTCTGCATTTCTCAGTCATTGTGGCCAACAATTTCACGAGAAACAGTCAGTGAATACCTGCTTATGCCACTTTTTTTGGCTTTGATTGATTTGGCCGCATTCAGAGACGGTAGTATTTAGGAAATGCCAGCTGCCAAGAAAACTTTTCAGTGGCGTTCACGTATTGATTCAGTTCAGCTCTGTCTACGGTAACCCTCTGTTATATAACGACCATATTAGCTGCCATGAATACAATACAAACTATCCAAAATGCCCAACTCATTCTGAAAGCGTCCCTTAAATACCGCTATGTAGCGATATGGCTCATGCAAACTTTGTGAAATTGAGCGCCGTTTGAGGAGGCTCTCTTCTCTGCCCTCCCGCGACGTATTATTCAGAGCCCCGTCGAGGTGGTCTAGTGGATTTGGTACTCGGCTGCCGACTCGAAGGTCGCGGTATCGAATCCCGGCAGCAGCGTCTGCATTTTCGATGAAAGGCTGTAGGCCCGTGTGCTTAGATTTGTGTGCACCTTAAAGAACCCCAAGTGGTCAAAATTTCTCGTACCCTCCACTACGGCATCTCTCATAATTATATCGTGGTTTCGTGTTGCTCTTTTCAAGAATTTGCGTGACGTCGTCCGAGTCCCTGGTAATTTTTTCGATCAGCGAACAGTCAAGCGCAAGAGACACAATGACTTCCCGAGCGCTGTTTGTCAAGGCTGCCACTGACGCAGAGATTACGACAAATATTGGACGCTTGGATTGGGGACGCCTCGTAACTTCGTATTGTTTCCTCTGGAGCGGAAATGGTTGTCATGGGATCCCCCAGCGTGGACGCAGATTGATCTCGTACGCAGCCTGCAGAAAGCCGGAATGAAGACAGTCTATAGCCATGGAATTAGGTACGTCATCGTGAAAACACAGCACAATGCCTTATGTGCGTGAGTTTTGTTAATTTTGTTTGTGCCAGGACACGCGTATAGTGGCGGCAATCCATATGCATAGCGATTAAGAGGAGCTGCGGAGGTCTACATGATTACGAGTTTTTTAGCGCAACTTTCGATGATGTAAAGCGCAACATCCGTAGAAGCGTACATATACAGAGCGTGGCTACTTGTAAGTCTATATAAGAATAGATATTGCCCGCGTTTCCGAAAAGTTTCAGTTAACGTACCAAGATGTTTTGCCACAACATTCAGATATGTCTCTCCTCTGTGCACCAAATTTACCGTGGAAAAAAGAGTGTTTTAAGCATTTTATGCAAAACATACGTTTGCGAAATTTGTAATAGTTTTGCAGGTTTTTCACACTTAAACCCTATAATTTTGAGAGAAGCTGTAAGGGAGGCCACCAGGCTCCACAAATTTCGACCACCTGGCGTTTTTTTTTTTTAATGTGCACATGATTCTAAGCCCGACTACACCTAGCCCTTCGCCTTCATCGAAATGCGGCAGCCGCGGCCGAAGACGAACCCGCAACTTTCTGGTAAACAGGTGAGCATTTGTCCACAGTACTATACCGAGATAGGTGGTCTCGCAATACATCATTAGCCGATCTACGAAGTCAACTCATACGAATGATCTCGGTCTTTCCTGCTAATAATCTAACAGTATACGTGGTTTAACGTCCTGAAACTACAATATATAGCATTATGAGAGACGCCGTACAGCGGAGGGCTCTGGGCATTTCGAACATCTGGTGTTTTTTCACGTGCACCAACATCGCCCAGTATACGGGCCTCTGCCGCTTCGCCTCCATCAAAATGCGACCACGAGGATCGAACCCATAGCCATCGGGTCAGCACCCGAGCGGACCGAGGCGGACTTCCACCGAGGCGGACTCCTGCCCGTATACTATCGCAACTGTTAAAGCCGAGAAGATGAAAATCGATTTTTGCGATGGCAAAGTCGGCAACAGGAAAGCGCTCCCGACTACGTATTGTTCACGCACGTGTGCGCTCATGAAGTCTTCCACATGAACACCACGACTCATTGTTTTGATGCACGGACGGGTGTCGCTCGGAAAAATAGGGTAAAGACGGCAATTTTCCCGAATTACAACCTTCGATACCGAGGTAGACGGGCTTTTATGGCACGCGGTCGACGTCGCCATGGAAACAGCCGGGGATGAACGCTTAGATGCTTGCGTTTGGAATTTTGAGTGAAGAGAATGCGCGTTGGGTACGAAAGTAATATTAATAGTATTGCAGTCGGAAGACTGCAACGAAGATGATGAGAAAAGCAGCGAACTGTTATTATTGTGTAAGCCCGTGTTTCGCTGGAAGATCGCGTATATGCGGTTTGATATTGCTGGCACATTTTTGTAGCCATTTTATTCATACACGTTTTGCTGCTGTTCTCCCGCTTCCGTGTTTCGTGTGGGATAAAAGTAGAATTGAGATTGCTTTGAAGTTTTTCATCGCAATGAACTGGCCATTCAGCCTGTATGTTTACAGTTATTTAATTCGAGGAATCTTCGGCGGAACCCAAGCTATTCAAGATGAACAAAAAACGGTCAAGTAAGCATATGCCGGACTATGTGACGCCTTTTATAGAGAAATACGTTTGCACATTTATGGCTCGTTACCATATACATAAAGAAATTAACCACATTCGTTTTCTGTTCCTTCACACCAAGCAACTCTTTCCTAACACTCTCTACACCAGGCGGCAAGCAATATAGGTGCCGGATATCCAGCGCAGACACGCGTACCTGACATTTAGGACATCTTATATTGGTTGCATTTGCACACTTTTATTTCTTTGGTGTTCAGGATATATTGGCGCACCAACAAGGTACCGGCTACAAGACGAAGCTGGAAGGAACTGTCGGCGTCCTCCAGCTCTAATTATTCGAAGGCAAGCTTCCTCAACTCTGGCCAAATTGAGATGAGGGTCAAGCGAAAGCACTGAAGGGTGGCACATGAAGATAACGAGAATGACGGTTACAGGTGCGCGCTCATATGCACGTTAGTAGTACCGGACACTACACACACGAGTACGTTCGCATGTTGGGCAATTATCACTGAAGAGAAGTATTCGCCTACTTCATATATGGGAGACAATTACGAATGCACGTTTCCAGCCACGTGTAGCGTCCTTTTTCGGCTTAGCGAGCTCTTGAAGCCTCTACCTGAGTCACTACGTCCTCTGCTCATACAGTGAGAGTTGCAACTGTCGGCGGAGGACGCACGTTGTCAGAGCACGTGTCTTTCTCAGCAAAAAAAAAAAGCGACGTTTCGAAGAAAAAAAAAATACGCAGACGGAAAAGATCAGCGTTTCCTCCAGTAGGAAGTGCGACGTGCTAATTAATCAATTGTCTTGCCACCAGGCGCCTTGCATAATTAAGAACTATCCGCGTCTGTCTCGCGAGAAGATTCCGAAGTAACTGCTTCCCGTTGCGCAAGTTGTCTGGCGCTAATGAAGACGACTGAAGTGCAGGGATGCGTTTGGGCTGCCAGGCGGCGTCGCAAAAGTTCGAGTGTCCAACACCATATATATGACGTAGAACACGCGTCGGTAGTGTCGAGTGCAATTCGCGATGTTAGCTATGAACAAACTATAGGCGAGCACCGTAGGGTCTAGCAGCAACTTGGAAGCCAGCATTCGGACTCATGACACCGGTTATGAATCTGCTTTGAGAAACCACTGGTTGCGGTTGGGGCAAGTGCAGCAGGCAGTCGCATTTTAGCAGCCTGGCTCATCTGTTCCCCTGATATGATAGTTGTATATTTTTGGTAGTGCGTGTAAGACGTGAGTATAAAACGGAGCTTTGTTTTCTGGTAACATGCAAAGCTTAGGCATCAGAAGTTCGTATAACATCTATGTATACGTTCCGGGTGTTTGGCTGTCATTTATCAAGATGAAATTGAAGGTTACGACGACGTGTTATTTCGTCCAAATAATGCAAAAACGCGTGAAAGCGGCATAGCTTGGCGGAAATGCTATCACAGTAAGAAATTTGGTAGGGGACACGCAATTATTGATTTTGTTTTCGATCTCAATCTGCAGTTCTTTCAGCGAGCAAGTCATTCCGTCGGTGTTTTACTTTGGGTACTGGAAGCACAAGATTCTAGAGGGCACCGCATAAAGAGAGCTCGCAAAAGATCCCAGGTACGACCCATACTTTGTGCCCAGGCTTATGACGCCATGCATGCATTCGCTCCTTTTTTTGTAGTCTTAAATAGGCTACGCTGGGCTTCAGTTTTTAGGTATCGGTTAGTATGGAATTGGTAGTCTTTTACGCCATGTAGTCAGTTTGTGTGACGAACAAGCCCGAGATGGTGATTTTCTTTTTCAGGTTCACTGTTTTATGGTCAGAGTTATATCAGACCCACCGATTTTTCCTAGCTTCGCATTCGTTTCATTCCATTTGAACCTAATGTCTTATATTCCTGTCACACGGCCACCACCGAACTCTGTTAAACTCCGTCAGCGTGGATTTTTTGTCAGAAGTTCGATGGGGATGAAGTTGTGGCAGCGTCACACGGCAATGACAAGCTTGTAATAGTTGCCGCGAGCGGGCTCAGACGGCGCTACATGTGTGATTTTCGAAGAAGTATCCTAATTTTATCTCTATAGTTGCTTCTTTGTGTGTGTCTTCGTAATGTGGTTTTTACAAAAACATAATATTAAGTAGGGCTGAAGCAAACAAAGTATTAATACTTATTTCAAATGAAAACGCATTCACTAAATGTAACAATGCTGGCAGCGGCGCTGGCCACCTTGTGCCTAACGCTATGTTTGTTTACAATGGCTCCGTTCTCGACGACTACTTTTTGTAGCCCGCAAGTTACCATTGAATTAGTTGGGGTCCCATTACCCATTCATGCAGCCGTCGAAGCAGGCGACGATGATGCGATGCTGTCAACCATTCCTCTCTCGTACAAACGCAAACACGGCGACAATAACAAGCACACGCACGGTTTGAAAGTATAGTGAACTAGATTTGGAAGGAATTGGTGTCGAGAGAAGCTGCACTCTGGCGGTCGTATATATATATATATATATATATATAAATATATATATATATATATATATATATATATATATATATATATATATATATATATATATATATATATATATATATATATATATATATATATATATATATATAATGAAACATGTTATGTGTGGGGTGGGTACTGCGACAAAAGAATGTTTAATATTGTCTAAGGTGTTATTGTTCTGACTGCGGAAATTTAGTGCTCGAAATTTTTTTCTGATCTGAAGATACTAGGGACAAAAGTGCCTCGTTCCGCTGAAAAGAGTGATCATCGCACATCCTTTGCGGAATGCTCCGTTTACCTTTGTTTGCGTAAGAGTAGCCGTGTGACACGGACCACATCACCCTTATCGTAAAGACGAGGGACGAGGGAGTTAAACGGTGTTCCCTGGTGCCGGGTGACAGGGGTATTACTTGTGAAGAAGAAAGACTTCTGAGACAAAAGAAAGGAAATATGTTTTGAGACCAGCAATACATTATTAATAATAATAATAATAATAATAATAATAACCTTTTATGTATCAAAACCAGGATATGATTATAAGAGACGCAGTAGTAGAGGGTTCTGCAGGAAATTTTGGCTATCTGATGTTCTTTAACCTGCGCTGACATCGGACAGCACACGGCCGCTACCTTTCACCTCCAACGAAGTGCGACCGTAGCAGCCGGAACTGAACCTGGGACCTTCGGGCCAGCTGCCGAGAAAACCATGAATGTATACAGGAGGCGTGACTGATTACCTTACTGAAGCTTGTTCTACGTGACATAAATTACGTACTTGAAAAATTAATGCTAAAGAAATGTCAAATATAGTTATAAGAAGAAATTTGTGTTCCTGCACAATAACAGTGGTATGTTACTGTTACTTCTTTTGTTGGCGATATATAACAAAATGGTGAATCCTGAAGCAACTTTTCTTTTACTTTATTACCACTCATGGAAGGTCAGTGCGTGCTCATTCAGAGTGTGGCCAAACATGAAACCATGTGGTGTAATTCCTCCAGCTCATTAGATGAGGCTCAGGTGATTTCTTAAAAAAAATGAGTAGGGCCTTCCACTGCAATCTTCGACCTAATGTGATATATTGACATAATAAAACCAATTATGTACCTGCCCATGAATGATCATACAAACTTATTTGGTCTTATTTTGTTTTCTGAGCTTCTTTTGAAGGTTTATTAGAGGATCTCCCATGAATATCACAGCCATACTTTATGTATTTATAGTAGTAACCACAGCGCCCTAGGACAATATACAGTGGGGGAAGGGAGTGAATATCATATTTACATACAGATTACAGGTTCCAATACTTCACCATCACAATAGGCGCTATTCGCTCTCAATTTTGATACATGCAAACATGCAATATACGGGATGTATACGGGGTAGTTAAGAATGTTTTTGAAGCACTTCTCCGAAGACTACCAACGCGCACTTTTATGTGGCATGTCCCGCCTATCGACCTAGAGCGATTTTGTTGTATGCTTTCAATTGTTCGAAATCAGGCGTTCTCGTTAAACTCAGGAGGTCGTTTCTGAGTGCCCTCTTTTAACAATGGGAGCTTACCGAGTGGTGCCGCGCTGAAGTGGCCCCACGCTCATTATTAAATCCGGGAAAAGAGTTTACTGAATGAGCAGTTTCTTTTTTCAGCGTTCAAGCCTCATTGCATCATCTTTCCTTCTTTCTTCCTTTCTTTCTTTCTTTCTTTCTTTCTTTCTTGTGCGTACAGCATTTTTGCGTACAAGCTACATAACACTTACTGACTACTGTGACCTTGGTAGCCTCACCATGCAGCTGTAAGCGTTGCATTACACTTGTCAAACACATGAGCCTTTCACCTGGAAATGTGTAAATAGAAAAAGGAAGGGCGAAAGGAAAGCAAAGAAGCTAATTGGCAGAAAATAACAACCAAGGAAAAGACGTGTCAATATATGCTAGTGGCAATCATGGCATTGGAGAAAAAAAAGTTTCCTCAATTCGCTCCAAGAAAAATTTCTATAAAAAGGAGTATTAACGTATGAGGTCTCGTCACTTGCCAATGCTTATATTGTAAGACTATTTATTGCTTTAGTGAAAATGAGGAAGTTCGACAGGGGTCCTAAAGACCGACAATTACCAAGACCAGCCTAATATATTTTTTTCTTGAAGTTGGGGGCGAGGGGTATCAACAATCTCTCAAGTATGTTCATGCGGGTGTTTGTATGTGCATGTGAATATATACAAGTGCGAAACATAAAAGTTCGGTGGGCTGTGGTGGAAGTGCCATTTTTTTCTGGATACGCCATTGTACCCTAGTTAAAACAATGGCGTCACATTGGAAAAAAAAGTAATAATCGAAACCGTACTCGCTTTAGATATAGCCGCATTCAGGCCAAGCTCTTTCTCATACTTTATCGCATGTATGTTTCCTGGGATCAAGTTCCTTTGCGAGGTGAATGAAAACCGAACTGTGAGCTCCTTCCTACGCGTGAGAGCGACAGCAAAGCCGAATTTAGGCAGTCATTGTCACTGAGGTTCATCGACGGCTCTAATAAGGAACTATATAACTGAACTATACCTCGCGCAATCTGCAAGCGTTGAAGGACTCGATATCGACCTTGTCAGCGAAAGTGATGTATCTACGCCCTGCCGGTGGACGAGATAATCTCGGAGCCGTCACACTCCGTGATCGGAGTTAAAGTAGAAAGAGCTTTATTTTGCGTCGTGTCACGCAACATGTAAAAAAAGCAAAGCTGTCACCATTTAGGCATATGCATCACGATGTCTGAATCGTTGATAATGAGCGTTGTAGCGTTGATAATGAGCGTTGATAATGAGTCATGTAGTGAATTTTCTTTCAGCCAAGCCTACAATTATTTCTTAAGTGCACCGAAATAATATTCATATATACACACACTCGCCTGAAAAACCTACAGTAACAATGCATTCTAATATTCACCAACTGCCCGTCATTCACAATTTTTTATGAAGATTTTTTTATGTTCTTTCAACCATAAAAAATAAAATTTGATCCTGTGGGGTTCCGTATGACAACCCGATACGTGTATCAGTGCCTGTCAAAGTGCTCTTTTTTTTGTTAAAGAGCATCAATACTTTCGCTATCACAAAAAAAATGAGGCCAGTACTGTGAGTAGGCTTTAAAAAGTACAAAGCACCCGAAAGGTTTTTATAAGTATTCTTGTGCAGCTATACATAAATGAATAAATATATCAGCATGTTCTGATTGACACCCTTGAGATAGCATAAAATCTCTTTTTCTTCGGTGCGGTTATTTTATTCGCTCAACATGTCAATGCTATGGGTTTGTATATTTCTGCAATGAACGTGACGAACCAGTTATGCATTCCCTGTGTCCATGCCTTCCCATCCCTTGTCCTCAAATCTCGTGATGAACCACCCTGTGTTACAAGAAGCTGTAATTTTATTCAGAGAAAAGCTTTCTCCTTTTAAGGTAACACGAGTATAGTTGCTGTAAGGAGAAATAAAAATATTTAAACACCTTTCCAAGACCACCAATCTTGGAGCGAAAGCCCGTCTCTACGCCACCTATCGCGTGACGACCACGCATTCTCGAGAGGATGTAGGATGCTTCTGCATACAGCAACGCAGTGATTGATGCATCCGGTCGGCGTTGCACGCGAAGAAACGCAACTTCATCTCTTCCTTATTTCGGACTTGGCTACGCCCGTCCGGACATGTAAGAACAAAACAGCCAGCACAATGGGCGGCTTTCGTTGTGAGATGTCGCGAAACATTTCATGCATCATTGCTTCCGCGGTGTTCATCGGAGATTTTCTTCATGTAATCTGGGCTTTTGTGTGTTGGTTTTCTTTTTCTCTATTTTTTTTCTTTACTTCAATATTTCTTGGTTGTTTTTTTCCGTTTCACCAAAACGATCAGACCAGCTCACGTGTCGTTTGTCTTCTTCCCAGCTGGAAGAACTTTCGGTGTGCTTCCCCCAAAAAAAGATGGCTGGGCTGCTGCCATCAATGGCGAAATGGGTCAAGGAATGTATTTCCAAGGTTAAACGCTCAAATGCAGTATAGATAAAGGGTGGGCAGTGCTCGACAATTCTAGAGTGTGCATTGTACCTCATGATGACGGGCGCTTTTAGTGCATACAACAAAATATGGATCGAGATGGCAATCTGGATACGTCGGTAGTCCATACTCCAGAATTACAAAAGCGCTTCAGAGATGTTCACACAACGAAAGAGCATGTACCAGCGTTATATGTTATCAGTATGAGTATGTGCGTATGTGTATGCGTGTATGCGTTTCGAAAGTAAGACAGACATTGCGTGCCAATTTAAACCAACTTCATGACATAACTTTCAACTGAAGGAAACATACGAGGCCCGTGACACCGGAGTTTTACCTACGCGTGTAGCCACATAACATGGTCCGCACCTTATCATCGCTTCTGATCAGGGGACCAATCTGAGATTGTGCTGTGCGAATCTCTTACGCGTTAGACAGGGACACCAAGGTTATCGATATACAATGACTACAACTCCCGCATTTGATTGATATGTGGGGTTAAATCGCCATATGATTATGAGAGACACCGTAGTGGAAGGCTCCGGAAATTTTGACCACCTGGGGCTCTTTAACGTGCAACCAAATCTGAGCACACGGGTCTACAACATTTCCGCCTCCATCGGAAATACAGCCGCCGCAGCCAGGATTCGATCCAGCGACCCGCGGGTCAGCAGACGAGTACCTTAGCCACTATAGACCACCGCGGTGGGGCTACAACTCCCGCATTCACAGTTATTACGCTACAACGACCAGAATAAAATTAGAAGAACTCACAGGGTTCATTGTTCAGTCGCTTAAGGCAACTAGTAACCAAAGCCTTTTTTTTTTCTGGCGATATTCTGATCCTCGCAACACTCCTAAAGCTTTCTGAACCTGGAGTGGTTTCGCACTGCTTTGAGAAAAGGCATCACATGCTCTCTTAATCTATTCTGGTTTTTCGCTGCAATAATCGTCCCGCCTATAACCAAACTACGATGTCCTGTCATATCGTCATCATGTATCAGGACATAGTGTGTTATATAGTGACGTCATCAGAGATTATAATTGTTGCGCCATTGAGACTGACACTACCTACACGCAACGCGGATTCATTCATTCATTCATTCATTCATTCAATCATTAATTCATTCATGAAGCCCTCAGAGTAAATATACATTACAAAGGGGAATGGTAAAACATTAAAAACAATATATTTACTACAAAGAGCCAATACAATGTTCCTTTTTCCACAATAATAGCTTAATGATAGTTAACAGCGCTAGTGTCACCGAGGGTCGATTTTCATGTCTGATGAACCATCTGTGGCTTCAACCTAACTAAGGCATGGGAACTTTAAGGATACCGAAGCTATACATCGAGCAGAGAACACAGTGCAAAGCATTCGACGAAATATTTGAATGGCGTCCAAAACTCGGAGGACGCGAGAGCTTTGCCTTCAAGAGCGTAAGCGGGAACCATTCGCACAGCCTGTATTGCTATCCTGGCTTCGGCCCTCGGTGCATGCCTCAGCCGTCCCATAATGAAGTGCGCGTAATATTGGCCGTTTCAAACTTCCTTCGCAACAGTTCCTTTAGCGAATCATTGAAAGGTCCACTAAGCGTCCGTGACGCAACACAGGCACTTCAGCTGCTCACTTTGTTGTATAAAGACTTTGCCCTAGTTGGTACTTGTTTATTGGCATAGTTTAGCCACAAAATTACACGAATACAGAGTAAAACATACGCAACGACAAGGACGGGTGGCACTGACGATCTTGTCGATGCTAGATAGCAAGCCCGAAGAAGAGACACACGAAGACATGATGATTGATTGCTTTGTGGGGTTTAACGTCCCAAAACCACTATATGATTATGAGAGACGCCGTAGTGGAGGGCTCCGGAAATTTTGACCACCTGGGGTTCTTTAACGTGCACCCAAATCTGAGCACACGGGCCTCGACATTTCCGCCTCCATCGGAAATGCAGCCGCCGCAGCCGAGACACACGAAGACAGGCCAGCTGCACTAGAAATATGCTGTATCAAGACTGTTCGCTAATGTCTATTTGTTAACGCTTTTTGCAGCTGATGATGAAATATGTATGAATGCTTAGTGATGAGGGGGCCTATTACACAACCTATTTGTCGTGCAATCAACATGTTTTGACACCTGGTGTGTGGGTGCACTTCTACCACGCAGCATTAGATGCGCCAAGGAAACTCCTTCCACGACATGACACTCAGAGTTTTTTTATTTTATTTTATTTTTCGGAGTAGTTTCAAGGGCTATCGTGTGTCAGTGGTAGAACGCCTGCTTGTCACGTAAGTGGCCTGGTTTTAGTTCCCATTAGAACCTAAGACATTTTTTTTTTACAAATACCTCGATTTTTTTCGTCAAGGACGAGATAATTTTTTACTCGCAACCAATCACGCGGACACTGACGCCGACAACGACACAAACTCCCACACCACGATTTCTGTGAAGCAATTTCCTTGATGCCATTGCGTTAAAATGATGTAGTTTCATTCGGTGCCCGTGAGAACGTCAGCTTGGCTGGCCTAGAGCCATGGACGGCTCGACCCGTGGCTGAAGAGATTCAGGTTGTAGGAAACACCAGCTCGTCTCTACCTCAACACTACAGACTGGAGCGACAGGTGTACTATCCACCCTTATCTAAAACTAACCACAAAATAAAGCGTGATCATCAGACACCTGCAAAGCAACACGCACATACATGGAACATTAATGCAGCGCCTCTACCCAACAACACGTGGCTACATGTGCCCGCTCTGCAGTGTACTGGACACCCTAGCGCATTTGCTCCTGGAACGTCAGTGCCAAGCGGACCCCGAAATGCAACGGGAGCAGGACGTGAGCCAAGCACAGAGAACGAACGACGACCACAAAATTTGAACACGGGAGGCCAATCTCGTCCTCGAGGACCTGGATGACCAGCGATAACTCGTCGCCAGGGCAAACAGCGTAGTCGAGCCAAGAGGGTTTTTGAACTAGGGAAGCCTCCCACTTTAGGGTGATACCGGGCATTGCTCTGAACACTGTTTGGAAATAAAATTTTATTTCTTTCTCTCTCTCATAATGGAAATCTCACGCTATAGATGTACTATACAGCGTGAAAAGGGAAGATGAAGCACTCGGGTTGACGGACGTGGACAACTACAGACGCAAAAGAACACCTGTCATGAACTGAGTTGATGAAGACGTTTGGATATAGACATTCGCCTTAGTACCTACAAAATAGTTACAAGATAAATACACCCGGCGAAAGGGACGTCCACAACGCGAACAGCGAAAACACGAACGAGAAAAATCCTTCTAATCAGTACTGCAAGATGATTCATGCATACTAGATGGGTTAAATATACAGAATGGCCCTAATTCTACTAAATCAAAAGGTACATGTGCCCCAAGATCTGAATATTGTCTTAACTCAGGCTTACCAGTCCCTGGCCAGTAATTTGTCGGATCATGCCATATGAAATGATGTTACCAGCTGCCCCGCTGGGTGCACGCTCACCAACTAGCCCACGCGAAGTTCGGTATATGACATTACATAACTAATCAATCATGGCGACAACACAAAATAATTTCATTATGACAATCTCATGGGAGAATGACAGCAACAATTCTCCAACGAGGCATATTACTACACACAAAACTTGCACGCCGTGTCTCTTACAACTGCCCAACGCAACTGCAAAACTTCGATGTGCCCGCCAGCCGACATATGCCATGAAACTCTGGGCGCAATGCGAGATGGAACTGAACCAATCACGGCAGCAGCCATTATACAGTAGAAGGACCTTCTGACATGCACAGATCATAACCAGAAACAACAAAGCTTCGTGAACAGGACCAGTTTGGCAGAGGCACCGCAGGGCTGCTCAGAGATTCTATGGAGGCCGCCCCTTCGATCTAAGTGTCGGTGGCATCAAACTTATTTAACCTATTGAACGCGTATTCGCTCCTTTTATTTGTTCCGTTTGCAGTGTGGCAATGCGTTTTCTCTTGAACTTACCCTTTCGTTCTAATGAGGAATGTCTTAGTTGCACTACGTTTACATATATACAAATTCACCTTCAAACTACAGTATCCTAAAATTATAGTAAACGCTCTACACGAACAATGCTTTAACACCTCAGTCTCTACATCCCCTCACGAAAAACAGATAGAAAGAAGAAAAACAGAACTGAGGCAAATAGAGAGACGCTGCTACGCTCTTTTCTCTCCCCCGCATTCGACAACATAGTGACCAGTATCTATCTATGATGCTCACACAAGGTAAGGGTGATCTACCCAAGGGAGAAATAATTGAACTGGAGTGGCAGCCTCCATCCTATAGCTACTACAAAGTGTCCGTTGGAATCAATCCGATTTGAAAGAAAGCTCTGCATATGCATGCTGAGATGAAGCGACTGACTTGAAAAGGCCAGCTCTTTCTGGAATGAATTCGGGCACACTATTCGCGTGGTACAGGAAAAAAAACATTCCTGCCCGTAGTCACTCTCACAGTCGTGTAGAAAGTGGTTTCTGTAGGATAATACAATAATGATGCCGCCAAGGAAACAGTTGAACTGGACTCTTGCGCAGGTTATTGACTTTCTTTCTATAGAGCTTTCACTTCCTAAATAGAGACGGTGGGTAGCCGTCAGAAGGCGTCACTAGCGTTTCTTTTGTTCTCGCTTGGTGTAGGTGCAAGACACAAGAACTCTCCCTTGATCACCGGTTCACTGACAACCGGCACGTCATGAACCATATTTTCAGTATTAGTGGAGATTTAAGCAAAGAGAGCGCTTTCCTGTCCTGCCTTTTCCAGCCATCAGAAGGCTTGAGAAGAGCGAGACTGCGGACTTGCGACCGACGAAAGCGCGGCCAACCGTCGCTCACAAAGCAGCGTGCTGCAGCGTTACTTCGTCTGGCGAAAACAATGCAGTGTGATGCGAAGCACAGCTTGCTCCAATCGGTCAGCAGTTACGTTCAGTTTACGCGGAATTCATTCTAGACATTGTGTTCCTATTTTAGCCATGTTTCCGCGTACGATAGACCGTCCACTGCGGCCGTGGGCAGTCATTCATTATCTGGGGAAAGTGAACAGCTACAAAACGTTTCCGATCGCAGGCAGTTGCGTCAACATTGGTTCTCGGTGAGATTCAGTTTGCCGTATACTGCACAGCTTTGAGGAGAACACCCAGGCTACCGATATACACATGGAAGATGCCTGGCCGTGTGCACAGCGCTTTCAGTGACTTCTGCCATTCGGCGTTGTAATCCAATAGTAGCTCCACGAGGAGCCGCGCAAACCAATACCTGTGAATCTCTTTTGGTTGCAACTAGGCAGCCTGCTTAAGAGAAAGGTAGCAGGGCGGCAAACGACGAGAAGAAAATAGCGGTGAGATTGGACATACTCCCATTATGGTGCCTATACGAATTGCTCAATCTGGAATGCCTATCTTCCGTTGGCAACTACATTTTTTCTTCTGTTTAAAGGTATTGTCGCGGAAGGAAAGACGAACAGGAACTCGAAGCGAACGATTGTTTACTCGATCACTCTTCTGCCGCCATGGCAACGTAGACTTACCTCCTCCACAAAGGAAAAAAAAGAAAAAGAAGCATCGTACGAATGCCGTGGCTCCAAAAAATAGTGGGAGGTAGCCAAAAATGTTTGTGTCCGTATAGAAGCACAAGAGCGAGATAAAAGGAAACGAGAAACAGACATACAACAGCCTTGAAGACAAGTTCTACATCACAAAGTTCATGACTTCCTGTCGAAGCGAATGGTACGGCTGAATCCTGGAGACATGAACCAGATATCAGGAGCGTTGTCTACGAGAACGGTGCAAAGTGCCTACTGAAATAACTTCGTAGTTGCCTACCCCGAGGCGTTCAAGAACTCCGTAGGGTCCTAAATACCGAGATAATTATTTATCTGAGCGACCACGATGACCTATATGAGTACAATACCAGACTTCCTCACCCGGTTCGTATGTTATAGCTTTGTGAGGGGTTTTGTACCCGCGAGCACATTGGTTCGGCCGCGATGAATGCGAAAGCGCGCAAGCTGTTGGGCTTCTTCGGCACGCTTAATAAATACATCTGCATCCAGGATAGCCATGTTCTTCAGAGTTAGTTGGAGCATGGTCTCAAGCACTGTGGTGATATCGCGGTCGTCAACCAGATGAAAAGGGGCAAAGCCGATGGTTTCCTGAAGAGCCATGTTGTAGGCAAATGTGATCTCGGGAGGATTTCGTCCCACTTCTTGTGGTCGTTGGTGGCATAGATCAAAAGCATATCTGCAATCGTTTCGTTAGTGCGTTCAGTTAACCCATTGCTCTGTGGTTGGTACGCAGTTGCTGTTCAGGGTGTCATACTGTTCAGCCACAGCTAACTGCACTATTGTCATCCTAATTTACTATGCGCACCATACTAACGCATAGCTAAACAATACTTACAAAGTTACCACGAAGTGTTTCACTACAAGGGCATCTCAAGTTAGTAGTGGCCCGATTATGCAAATATATCTGCGTTAAAAGCTTATCCTAAGTCATCTTATGGTTATATTGCTGCGTACAAGCCCAAGCTAAATGGAAGAAGCAGGTGGCTCTTTACGCCAACCAATTATTGTTGATTGATTAAAATGTCAGGTTTAACGTCCCAAAACCACCAAATGATTATGAGACGCCGTAGTGGAAGGGCTCCGGAAATTTCGACCACCGGGGGTTCTTTAACGTGCACCCAAGTTTGAGCACACGGGCCTACAGCATTTTCGCCTCCATCGAAAAGGCAGCCACCACAGCCGGGATTCGATCCCGCGACCTGCGGGTCGGCAGCCTAGTACCTTAGCCACTAGACCACCATGGTGGGGCTACCAATTATTGTACCTGTGAAAACTGTAGCAATAGCGTGAGATCTTCATGCAGTGGTCATGTCCTCCACTTAGTCTAAATAAATTTGAATTCTAATCAGCTTTTACCAAGACATTTTCATCCATTTTTTATTGTTCCAAGTCCCTAAATTTGTGAAGCAGTTCTACGCTATAGGCGTCATTAAAGTTCGTGTGATCATAAGCAAGGTTTTGAAGCAGAAAACCTCTGCAATCACGGTGAGTATCTTTTATGGCATGTTAACTTATACGCTCTGAAATATCATGACTCTGTTCTATCACTTCCTTACTTTAGTTAAGGCTGGCTTGATGTCCCTCTAACCAGTAAAAGAAACGAGGTCATCATATTGTTCCCTTTTTCTATTCAAAAGATTAGAAGGCATAGTTTCTAAACTTTCCCACAGCTATACGGGTAGAAAGCTTTTCTACTTAGATTAAGGAAGCCAAACGTGAAATCTATAAGACGTCCCGAAGTTTTATTCGTATTCAAAGCAAGAAAACGGAGACTTTCTTCTCCACAAAGTTTGAAGAAGGCATCCGCCAAACAAATGTGGCAGTCAGTACAGCAACTCACAGGCAAAAAATCTGCGCGAGTGCATTGGCACCGCTATATAAGAAATGACCGAAAAAAAAAGGAACCCGCAAGATGGAAGACGGGCGGTAAACAGTGATTTGCCTCGGGAGGCGGATTCGGGTAAATGTTGTGTAAACTTCCATCTTCCGCATCGCTTGCAGTTCAGGTCGATCTGATTCGCCATTCTTTCCTCTCTATCGCAGTTTTATTTTTCGATAGAAGAGATGCCTTCCTCGACAGTGTTTCGCAGTAGCAGTAGTTGACTCGAGTCAAAGCGAAAAGATCACCCGTAGCCAACGAATTACTTTTCCTTCGATGTCTTGTGAGCCCAGTTTCGTACGCGTGTCCTCGGATGGAATGAAAAGAAACAATACGGCTGCGAGAAAGTGTGAGGCAATTTGTAACCCTTTCCTTCTCGGCCGGCATGAGCCACGTTTTTATACATTGTTGGAATTTGCTATACGTAAATGACACCTCCTGCCATCAGTCAGAATACATGAACACACATTGTGGTTATATATATATATATATATATATATATATATATATATATATATATATATATATATATATATATATATATATATATATATATATATATATATATAAGGAATGAAGTGTATACCTAAGGGCTCGTTTTTCCGTGTTTTTACAGAATATAATGAGACCTAATGAGATGAGATCTGTTAGATCTCATTATATATATATATATAACCACAGTGTGTGTTAGCCAGAGTAACATAGCCCCACCGCGGTAGTCTAGTGGCTAAAGTACTCGGCTGCTGACCCACAGGTCGCGGGTGGTAATCCCGGCGGCAGCGGCTGCATTTCCGATGGAGGCGGGAATGTTGTAGGCCCGTGTGCTCAGATTTGGGCGCACACCAGGTGGTCGAAATTGCTGAAGCCCTCCACTACGGCATCTCTCATAATCATCTAGTGGTTTTGGGACTTAGTAGACCATCACACTTACCACATTCTCCTAATCTTTTCTGTAGATAAGCGAATGCATTGTGCGTCAAAGCAGAGTTATGAGCGTAAATAAATGGTTTATAACATGACACGTGGACAAAATTTTCAGCGTGAACAATCGATTGAGCATGTTTGGGATCCTTGATTCCTGCTGCGCACGACCATTCTTCCGGCGCACTGAATCAAGTGCTATCTGCACAGGCTGGAGAAAAAATATTTTCTTCGCGTTATGGCATAGATGCAAAGCCATATACATAGATAAATCTATTTATGGAGGACCAACGAAATGGTATTTTTTGTGGTGATGCCACGAGCTACGGAGAAATAACACGATGAAACACACGCATATAGGGATGTACATACAGAGATAGTGATATAGCTGTGGCAAGTTCTAACGTTTGGAAGATGTTCGCTTGTGTGCCGATTATTTCCCTCATTTACAATCGAAACCACAAGTAGTTCCACAGGCAATCTTTCTTGAAGTATATGCATTACAGTGTTCGGAATAGTAATAAAAGTATCATCTCGCGAAAATAGCAGCGACGTCCTCTCTTAATCGAGTGAACAGTAATCTTTGTGTGTGGTATTCCACTACGCAAGTAAATACGACCTTTAAGTTATGACCCATCAAGGGACATGTCGATTTTCATGTCATCCTGTCAGAACAACATAGATACAGGAGGAGAACGCCTGGTGAACGGCTGAAGAGGAATCACTGCTTGTGATGAAGTGCCGTGCTTTTATTGATTGACACATAGTCTTTGCCGCCGGAGGTGATTCATAGGACACTCGGGTAAAAAACGATAGCTGTACGAGAAGCAGCGCTCTAAGCTACGTGTTGTGTACGTAATGGCTGCGATCTGCTGGTACATTAGTCCAGGGTGCAAGTGAGGCTGGTCGAAGGAGAGCACAACTGCCTTGCTGGAGACTCCGATGCTTGCAGATACTTCAGCAAGACAGTCGCTGCTCGAAGAAAGGCGTCGTGAACACTTTGGCTTAAAATGCTATCGTACATCAACCTCCTTTATCCCCGTTTGTGTGTCGGTGATGAATAACAAACGTCGTCCAAGAGAGCTTCGCAACGTGCCGTCTTCAAGGCATCGTCGTAGCGAAGGGGCCTTGAAAGATGCACTAGTGGTCTTCATGTTGCAATTTGCTCAATTGAACATACATACATACATACATACATACATACATACATACATACATACATACATACATACATACATACATACATACATACATACATACACACACACACACACACACACACACACACACACACACACACATACATACATACATACATACATACATACATACATACATACATACATACATACATACATACATACATACATACATACATACATACATACATACATACATACATACATACATACATACATACATACATACATACATACATACATACATACATACATACATACATACATACATACATACATACATACATACATACATACATACATACATGTCCCCCCTCCAATCATATTCTAATATTTCTTCAACAATGTTTGGGCAACAAATTAATAGAACTTAGTAATAGTTTATGTACCAGAAGGTTTTAAATTTAGACAATGAAGAGAAGGTCATGCACTTCTGTTTCACCTGTTTCATGAGTTATGAACTCTGGCATCTTCAATTTGCTGACGAGGGGGAAGGGAGAGAGAGAGAAAATATTTTTTAAAATAATTAACAAGCCCACTGTGCGCCCCAAAGTTGGCGGCTTCCAGAAAACTTTATTCTAATCAACACACGAACCCAAAGCGAGTGCATAGTCAAGTTATCCGCGCGAGAGAGTTTGGTCCGCAAGCCTACTACGCCTTTTGAATGTTCCATAATTGGACAGGCCGAGTATTTCCAGAGACCTCCCACTGAAATTAGAATCATAAAGCACACGACGAAACAGCGCAAATACTTTTGAAAAGGCGTGTCCCAGTTCCACGGTAGTCTGTTTAAGAACCATATTTTTTTTAGACGATTTATCTAGAAAGCGAGAGCTGACATGCTCCGTTCGTTGCCAGCTCAGCGTTGCTGTAAAGTGAACCGACGGCGCCGTTCCTCTTTGCGGCCATAAATTAAATTGGCAGGAGGACCAAAGGGAGGACCATCTTTCATGTTCCTCCCGCTTTGACGATGTCTCTGTGACTGTGACTTCGTGTTCACCTCCTGCTGTTTTTTTTTTATTTCCAGGCGAGTGAAAATACACACTGCTGCAAACAAAAAAAATATAGCTCAAGTTTAGCTGGCATATGTGGCATACGCTGTAACACCAGGCTCACTGTAGACCGCCTAACCAGCCGCGTTACTGACCAAATTAAGGCATGATAACTTCTAACTAGAACGTACACCCAGACACAGAGTTTGAGGTGTTTTGGAGAGATTTGACAATCTTCCTTTCTCGGAATAAAAAAAAAACCTAACACTCTGCATCCCAGACCATGCACACTGCAGAAGCCTTCAAGAGCACTGCTGCGCATATTACCAGGTGGATGCTCATTAAAAGTTTGACGAGGGCCGCGTGTTGAATACGCAGTGCGCAGAAAAGCAACGAAATGGTGAACATGCTTTACTTCGTCTTCACTTGACCTTTCTTTCCGGACATAGGCGCTTCGCGATGAGCATTTTACACCACGAGCTTAGTACAGTTCAACCACATTATAATATAAATCTTATTACATAACTATTGTACAATGAACCGCCTCCATAAAGTGTGAAGTTTTTTTTTCTGTCTGGGTTTTTGTTTCTCTTTGTGCGTTCTCGCTTCCGTCCCATTCCATTTCTCTCATTCCCCTTTCATTACTTTTCTGTTTCCTACTTCCCTTTTTCCGGTGCAGGGTAGCTAACCAGACACTTGCTTTCTGGTTAACCTCCCTGTCTTTCTTTATACCATATTTCTCTCTCTCTCTTTTCTGTCTGTCTTTTTTGCTGTTCTTTTTATTTGTTGATTGCGTCCATATTCTATACATTGTTCATCTGTCTCTAGCGCATTTATGTAGCACATATCTATGTCTAGCGCATAAACTACAGGTATAGTCTGCCTATGTGTAAATTGAGTAATCTCCCTGTCCTTGCATTTATTTTCCCGCTATAGGCCATTGCAACTGCAGATATCACAACACATCCTGATTTCGCTTTAACTTAAAGACGTATTGAAGAAGCGCGCGAATGCATATTCGCTATAGTTGTAGACATTGCGAATCGTCTGAGGGCTTTATCGAAGGACAGATTTTGCAACACAAAATGAACCTCTTTCACCATAATAATAGGAATCAGATCCACAACATATTTGTAACGACTATCTTTATTTTCACACTATAGGCGCAAGAATATTATTCGAAAAGTAAAGGCATGACCACTGGCCACACGCCATCATCTTCGTGCCAGAGGAGTCCTCAGGAAACCTGTGACTGCTGAACAGGCAAGCACTCTCCGCTTTTTTTTTTTTTTTAGAACGTGTGGTGCCTAATCAAATCAAGGACACCAGAGTAAATACGCGACAAAGTATACTCGCCATAGACGTATTCCACGTGAATGCGCTCAAACAAGTGACTGGACTACTCAAACAATGAACCACTCTAACAAGTGACTGAGCTAGGCGGCATCATAGTGCGCCCCTTCACACCAATTGACAACGCATCCATAGCCGGTGTGATATGCGACGTAGACATTGTGATTCCCGACGCTGACTTGCCTACCCTCATTAAACAAGCGAATGAGGGTACTGTCATCACTCAGATACACCGCCTTGGGAAGTCACGCTGTGTGAAACTGGTATTCAAAGGCGATTGCACACCATCCCATGTCAAAGTCGGACATTTTTGACAAGCTGTTCGGTCTTTTGTACAAAAGCCACTTCAGTGTCACCAGTACTTTAAACTAGGCCACGTCCAAGGCGTGTGCCTGAGCTCGCTACAGTGCCCCCGGTGTGCAGAACCCCATTCGGAAGACGCGTGTCAATCCACGTTTCTTAAGTGCAGCAACTGTAATGGCTCACATACTGCCTCATCCAAAGACTGCCCTCGAAACAGGAAGGAGCACGTGGTGCTTAAGCAAATGGTAAAAGACAATTCGACCCACAGGGATGCTGCCGAGACAGTCCGGCGTCAGCAGTGGCGTCGGCGCCATTGTTCGACCTCAAATACTACGCAAGTTCGAAACGACTGTGCCACCTCTACTGCTGCACCATTAAGTGAAGCCGCAACAGGACCGACAAATTCAAAGATGGTGGAGAGGAATATCTCTACAGAGGAATAGCCTATTCTTCCAACTCATCCGCTAACCATAGAACGTCAGAAGACCACGCCCACTCAGGGGTCTTCACCAACCGCTGATGACACACATAAGATAGATGGCAAAGTCATAACTATGTTTCGTTCTCTCTTGCATGCCATCCCAGAGAGATTGTTAGACATGGGGACAACGTCTGTTTGAAGCGCTCTCAAAGTACTGGACACATCAAGCCCAGTACTTGAATCTCTCGAGTAGAAATATGGCTAACAATCGCCATCATTTCTGAGAAGTCAACGAAGCATCTATCATTCAGTGGAACGACAGTGGACTAAAACCACGTCTTTTCGGACTTTCGTCAGTTAGTGCCCGTCAACGTGTTTCAATTCATCATCATTTGTGAGCCAAACACGTGTGAGTGCTCTCCTCTCTCTCCTTTTTTCCATCTTTCAAACTCCCCCATCTCCATCCCCAGTGTAGGGTATACCATACCAGTCGTTCCAGACTGGTTAACATCCCTGCCTTTCCTTTCCCTCCTGTTCCTCGAGAAATGTTCCAAAGCACTTGCATATGAAGTCCGTGTATCAACCAGCAATAGAGAAAGATGTCTGATCATAATGCGGAAGTAATTCACAATCGTTCCAGGTTTTCTTACCGAGCTGCAGTAACACTGAAACATTTTGAGTTGACCACTCGCCAAGCTCACTAGATTTTTTTTATTAAATGTATGTAAGGAGAGGTTGGTCTGGCAACGTTCTTGTATTCATAATGAAACAGTGCAGATACGTGCATAGGTTGTCGCGTGCATAGGCTGCGCGCGCATGCTTTGTTCTTCTTCCTTCTTTTTCCTTGTCTGTTTCTTTTGACTAAAGAAACCTACTTTCAACGAAAAGCAGCCCACGTATTGTTTAGTCTTCCTTCATGATTCGTTTCTGCGCTGTTTCACTATCAACACAAACCGACTGGCCCAACTCTCTTTATTTCAACTTTCTTGTACATATACAACGATGTGCGATTATCGACATTACGTTTCCTTCATATAAAAATTCGCACATAATAATGTCGCGAATTTATTCTACTTACAAGAAAATATCGTTTATTCAGCGTTGAAAAAATACGCGGCCAAAAAAAAAAGTTCGAGTAATAAACATAGCTGACTTTTTCCCCGTGTCTAATTACAGTGATGTTTTTTTCTAGCGCAACTAGACTAGTTGTTGTCCAAGTGAGCGTAAGCTTGCTTTGGTTTATTTGTTCTTATTTGTTCTGTCTTTCGGAACGCAGTTTCGGCAGATTCAGTTGATACTTGCTGTGTTTCACGCATGAGGGCTGCAAGCGTTTGTTTATTTGAAGAACACATAACATATGCCAAACCACACATTATATAAAAGAGTAATTTTATACGAATGTTAAAGGGAGACACCGTCGTTTGCCGATTATGATTTATTGGGGGTGCCGAGCCTTTCGTAATGAACAGGACGAAAAGGAGATGTAGTTGCTTCTCGGAGATGTGAGTTGCGTCCGCACCACATCTGCACTATGGTAGTTGAGCAGGCTAAAAAACCGAACCTTGTAATATTGGAAGAAAAGAAAGAAAGAAAGAAACAGAGAGAGAGAGAAAGAAAGAGAGAAGGAAGGATAAAAAAGAGAGAAAGAAAGAGAGAATAGAAAGAAAGAGAGAAATAGAGAAAGCAAGAGAGAAAGAAAGAAAGCAAGAGAGAGAAAGAGAAAGAAACAACGAGAGCAAGAAAGAAAGAAAGAAAGAATGAAAGAAAGAAAGAAAGAAAGAAAGAAGGAAAGAAAGAGAGAAAGAAAGAAAGAAAGAAAGAAAGAAAGAAAGAAAGAAAGAAAGAAAGAAAGAAAGAATGAAAGAAAGAAAGAAAGAAAGTGAAACAATGTTGTAATCTTCACATTTTTGTACGTGCTATCATGCCTTCACGTCACCCTAAGTCCTAATGAAATCTCTCGTGTATTCTAGTTCGTTTTCTTGAAAAAAAAGTTTCATTGATGTTCTGTTTTTTTATATAAAAAATGGTATTCTGGTGTATACTTTCTCCCGTTAGACCCCCTACTAGCCTATGGCTATCGGTTTAATCAGTGTTGTGAATTTACATGAACTGTATTCATAACAACCTCAATAAATCTTGAAAGAAAGAAAGGTAAAAAAAGAAAGAATGAATGAATGAAAGAATGAAAGAAAGAAAAAAGAAAGAAAGAAAGGAAAATTTTGAAAATACTTGGGAGCGCAAAACAGAGAAAACACACCAGGAGGACTACACAAGACGAGTACTCTCCTGGAAATAAGTAGGAGGACACCACATTTATTACACTTCTAACATCTAGTAGCCATCACTTTGTTCCTCTCTATCTCTCTTTGTCTCTCTCTTTCACACACACACACACACACACACTCTCTCTCTCTCTCTCACACACACATACTCTCTCTCACACACAAACACACACACACTCTCTCACACACACATACTCTCTCTCACACACAAACACACACACACAATTCACACGCGCAATGCACTCAAATCACACATAACCGCATGCCCAGCCATGAATGTGCGCCAATTTACAAAGTTTGTTTCAAGCTCAAGTTACTCTTTTTTTTTCGTCTTATGTATAGTTTTTTTTTTGCCTGAAGGTCACTTTAACACGAATTCCTTTTGCGCCCACAGCGTTTCTTTTCGTGTAGGCCTATATTTTGTATGTGGGACACCACAAAGAGCCTTGTCACGGAGAAATACCGTGTAATGTCGTGTGAGAAAATAACAGCACGTCAAGTCAGCGTAGGCTTAAAAAACCTTCGAGAGGGACGTTTGATGGACTTAAGATAAAGGGGGAAAGACAGGCGGGAGGGCATTGCGGGGGAAGCGGTATGTGAACTGGAGCTCACAATATGCAAAAGCGTGCTGAGGCACATGTGGTTGTCCACCGGTATAGTAGAAACGCAAGCGGTGAGATTATGGTTTGAATACTTTTGCAGCAGCTCACCGAACACACCGAAACTTTCCCGCATAAGTTACTTATATTTGATCTTGACTACGGAACGATGTTGTGTTTTTTTATCTGGATACCTTCTCAGAGGAAAGCAAATGGAGTTGGCCCAGCTCTACGCGTCAGCTTGCTTTTAGAATGCCGCCTCGGAAGAGACGACCATCCATCTTCCGTGCTCGAGCCCAAAAGCTTTTCAGGGCTTGCGTAGTCGCCGGTATACCTCCAAACTCATGCACGTTCCGTGCACATATGCAACCTTTCTCCTCCATCATTATTCGTCCTGAAGAGTGGAAGTTTTTCCTAAAGCCGGAAGTGCACTACCACATGTGTGCAGCTTCTTGCCGCCTCCGTTGCCGTCGATGGAGTTCCTACACTAGTAAGAAAAAAAGAAGCAAATATAGAAAGCAGCCATGTGTTCGATGGTACTACAACAGGTTAGTTTTGGACTTGGTCAAGATAGGACTAAATTTACGAGTAATTACTGCCTACTTTTATCGAAATTAAACTTAGAAAAATATAACGAAATAATTCGTAGTCATCTGGTGTTTTGGCTTTCTCTTCATTTCCTATCAATGATTGCTAAGTTTCGATCATGGACTTACTGTAATGAATGACGCCCATATGAAATCTTTACCTTGACGGGTGCACCTACAAGCGACTTAATCGGTGCTTAATGAAGTCGATATGAGGGATCTCATGTATGGCCCCTAGCTAAAGAAAACAAGAAGTGCTACAACGAAAACTTTAACAACGGTGACTACTTCAACGACAATTGCCACTTAAAGTTAAGCTCTAAAGTGTTCCTGAACTACACTTCTAAATAAGCCTCGAATGATTGCAGTACCGGAGTTCGCGGCCAGGTAAATCCGTTAGCGCTAAAAATGGGCAAATCCGTCATGAACGAGCAGAGTCGCACGCTTTAAGAGCTTTTCTTTAGGACGATAGTTATAGCGTGAGAACATAACGACGACACAGAGACAAGGACACGAAGGGCACTGTGTCTCTGCGTCGTCGTTCTGTTCTCGCGCTATAACTACGCTATAACTATCGTCATGTCATACCAACTAGCCAAAGCTGCCACACTTCTAAGTTACTTTTCTTTATCTCTCGCGCCGACGAGCGTGCTGGAAGCCTAATAGAGAGGAATGACCTCAAAGAAAGAAGTTGCCTGAGCGCACATCATGGCCTCCACGGAGTATGATAAAATGCTATTGATCTCTACCCATGTGGTTAGTGTGTGAGAGTGTGGATCCTTGGCGCAGCACCAATCCGTAATGACACATCGCGGCAGTAAACGCGTCTGATGTAAACGCTACTCTTAATTTATGTAGGCCAATAGCGTGCTATCTGTTCTTCAACATTAAACCGCAGGCACCCCACCCATCGTAGAGAGTGAGGATGCGCCTTTGCATGAGGACAACGCAGTCTAGAGAACGCTAACTTCGCGCTCCACTTGCCGCGCTATTGCATTCGAAAAAAATATATGACTAAACTGTTCAAAGCAGTGTCTGCTTTCTGCAGGACGCGTTTTCTCTTCTTGCCATGAGGTGGTTCACGACTTCTTCAACACTATTGCGCTTGGTGTGCCCTAAAGTGCCGAGTCGGTCCCATATACGGCGTCTACCCGAATGAACATTAGCCAAGTCCCAGTGCCATGCACTTAAACTCTTACATCATGAAAGGTTTACGTGAAACATTACTTATGCAACAGCTTTGTAGTTTACCAGGTCACTGCTACTAAGCTCTTATGAGAAAAAGCTTGTTTGTATTTTAGTGAAGAGTAATGTTCAGCACTGCAGCCTCATCAGTTCAGCACTGCAGCCAGCTGCTGACAAGGCACCAGCTAGCACTGCCTATATCTTCTATTTACCTCAACGCTACCAGCGTGTGTCAGTTCTTGCTTTTTCTGTGGCATGTGATCAATGTAAAATGAAACGATACCACAAATTTAATTCAGCAGTTTGCGGGAACATCACAAGAAACATAATTTAGACCAAAACTTTTGGCACTGAATGGCTGCAATCTGGTTCTTCTGCGTTTCATGCCAAATATAATTTCAACTTTTACTACGAAATCAACAAGTGCTACACGTATACGACCGGTCGCTGAGGCCATATTTGGTAAAAATATTGGGTATTTGGTAATATTTGGTATAAGAAATAAAAATTTCAAGGAGGCATTGTTGTCTTGGCAGGCATTCCATATCACCATGCAGACGCAATATTGGAAAAAAGTTCTCTTCTGATGTTTCCTAACAGGATAAAGTAATATAATAACGCATTGAGAACAAAGCTGCGCATTTGCAGTTACCGTCCACCTAGTGCTTTACGTCTCGCGTTATATCGTCTGAAACTCGGCAACTTCGATTCCGAGAACCATGCACCCTCTATTGCTTAAAAAAAAAAAGAAACAACCCCAACCTACGTATTCAGTACCGCACATTTGTCAGCATGTAAGAGCAATGATAAAAAAATAGAAAGAAGTCAAGCGTAATCGTCGTTCGAGGCGAAGGCGAGAGTACAGATGGATGGATGAAAGAACTTTATCAAGGTACCATAGGTCGTTCTAGATGTCGCTTTTTTTTCCTCGAAGTCCTACGAGTTCGCTTGTGACTC